>NC_057810.1:417446914-417746914 GCF_018294505.1 Triticum aestivum
TATGTAGTATATATACTACTTTGTTGGTACTATGTATCGTATTTTGTGCATACTCTATTTCACGTACAAATATGTACGTATTTCACAAATACAATAAAACCATGAGCTCACTTGCAATTTTTTCATATAACTCACTTTGGAGTATCTTAGATGTAGTATATGAACATACTAAAAATAATAAAGTATAGTATATACAACCACATGGTAGTATATATATATATATATATATATATATATATATATATGTCTGTGTGTGTGTTGTTGTTGTTGTTGTTGTTCTGTATGCAATCCCATCGCACAACACACACGTCTTATTAGCAACAATCGTTTGTGTTATTATCGGTCTTCACACACATTTCTGATTACAGACCTGTTCGCCGCGTATCACACAAATCTTGTTATAATGAACTGTTTATGTTCTCTTATCTCAACAAGAATAGTTCATCCGAGTGAACCACATGCCATATGTCGCACACAGCTTGATATTGCTGTCCGTTTCTTTTGTGTTGCCTAATCACAAACACTTCATCCTAGTGAACCGTATGCTGTTTATCGCACACACCTTCATCTGGCTGCCCGTTTCTTTTGTTGCTCCTCATCGCAAATAGTTAATTGCACTGAACCGTATGCCCTAGATCACACACAGAACTAAAATCTGAACCGTGTTCGATGCATCCATCATCGCAAACATTTTGCACCTTTTTGACGGGTTTTTTACACCACCGACTGCGATTAATGCATCGCACACAGTTTCGTCAAAGGCTCTCTGATCGTAGTGTCGCGTTAACAGAGTCATGCACTAGTGACATAGTTGAACTAGCTATTTTAGTACGTGGTTGGCAACAATTGGGGAAAAGTTTGGTCAGTTCAGCTTTTGAGTTGAACTGTTTGTGTAAATTAAGAATGACTGCTTAATCTATGAATGAAATCTATGCCTAATTACTGAATTTTAGTTGCAAAAATTAGATAGTTCTAGTGATTTTTACGTGCATATTTTGACAAATCATAGTGTTACAAGGATTGACAAATGGCAATGTTACTAGATTAACAAATGTCGATCTTTCCAGTTTGACAAATGGCGATATACCCAATATGACGTATGCAAATCTTACCAAATTGTGTGTACACGGTTGCACATGGGTCATCCAAAAAACCCGTTTGCATTGAAGGGAGGTACAAATCCTGCTTGCCAAATTTTCTCGTGGCTTAGCACCGAAGTCTCGCTTTGCATACCTAATTCAATCTGAACTGTTTCCGTTAAAGAGATGCACAAATCTTGCACGACAAATTTTCCCTTGGCTTACTGCGAAAGACCATGGCCCTCACTTTGCATACAATTGTTCTATCTAAAATGTTTGCGATGAAGAGCAGCACAAATCCTACTCGGCACATTTTCCCTTGGCTTACTGGGGAAGCTGTCGGTTTACATATGGGTGTTCTATCTAAAACATTCGCGATGTTAGAGTGAGAACTATTTGTTTCAAAATGCCTTTGTTGGTTGTTATTCGAGTGTGCCTTCTCTCAAAATGGACACGAAAAATACCACAGCATGCCAGGTGCCATTCCATGATAGCATTCCAGGTTTCATGAATTTTAGACAAGTGTTGGATTTACTAGAATTTAAAAACAAAGTATCTCAACGTTTTGCCGGCAATCAACAGTGCCCCGGTGTTTGAAATTCATTCCCATTTCTTGCATGGGACCTAAGCATGCACCCAAGGACACAGATTTCATTTTTCAACCAATTTATATGCACTTTAGCATGTGCATGTAGTTCAAATTTGAATTATGCACATAAAATGCCAAGAAAACCCAGTTAATGTATAAAAATGTCCAAACGAACCCCGAGAAATTCCAAAATTGGACACAACACTCCTATTGTTCTATGTTGACACTAGAAATTTTTTGAAAGCAAAAAGAGGCAACGGATATCGTTTCGTCCACAAAGGTGGCACGTTCCCTACCGAAACCATCAGGCTTTTTGTGAGAAGCTTATACACAAACCTGCCCCAAATGGGACAAAAATTTTACCCGGCATGTTGATGCCGCTCCATGATAGCATGCCAAGTTTCATGAATTTCAGACGAGTTTTGGATTTACCAGAATTTAAAAACCAGGTTTATCAATGTTTGTGGCCGAGTGACGGTGGCAGGGTGTTTGACATTCATTCACATTTCTTGCATGGGACCTAAGCATGCAACCAAGGACAAAGATTTGAATTTTCAACCAATTTATATGCATTAGAGCATGTGCTTGTAGTTCAATTTTGAATTATGCACATACATGCATTGAAAACTCAATTGATGTATAAAATGTCCAAACAAACCGCGAGAAATTCCAAAACTTAACACAACACTCCTGTTGTTCTTTGTTGACACTAGAAAAAAAATTGAAATCAAGAAGAGGCAACGGATATTGTTTCATCCAAAATGTTCCCTACCGAAACCATGAGGCTTGTTGTGAGAAGCTCTGGTTTGTGAGAAGCTTATACTCAAACCTGCCCCAAATGGGACAAAAAATTTACCACGGCATGTTGATGCCGCTCCATGATAACATGCCAAGTTTCATGAATTTCAGGCAAGTTTTGGATTTACTAGAATTTAAAAACCAGGTGTCTCAATGTTTGCGGCCGAGTTACGGTGGCAGGGTGTTTGCCATTCATTCTCATTTCCTGCATGGGACCTAAGCATGCAACCAAGGACACAGATTTGAATTTTCAACCAATTTATATGCATTAGATCATGTGCATGTAGTTCAAATTTGAATTATGCACATAAATGCATTGAAAACTCAGTTAATGTATAAAAATGTACAGATGAACCCCGAAAAATTCCAAAATTTAACACAACTCCTGTTGTTCTATGTTGACACTAGAGAAAAAATTGAAATCTAGAAGAGGCAACGGATATCATTTCATCCAAAAAGGTGAAATGTTCCCTACCGAAACCATGAGGCTTATTGTGAGAAGCTTTGGTTTGTGAGAAGCTTAGAGCCAAACCTGCCCCAAATGGGACAATATTTTTACCACGGCATGTTGATGCCGCTCCATGATAGCATGCCATGTTTCACGAATTTCAGACAAGTTTTGGATTTACTAGAATTTAAAAACCAGGTATCTCTATGTTAGCGGCAGGGTGTTTGACATTCATTCCCATTTCTTGCATGGGACCTAAGCATGCAACCAAGGACACACATTTGAATTTTCAAACAATTTATATGCATTAGAGCATGTGCATGTAGTTCAAATTTGATATGCACATAAATGCATTGAAAACTTAGTTAATGTATAAAAATGTCCAAGCGAACCCCGAAAAATCCCAAAAGTTAACACAACACTCCTATTGTTCTATGTTGACACTAGAGAAAAATTAAAATCAAGAAGAGGCAATGGATATCGTTTCGTCCCGAAAGGTGAAACGTTCCCTACCGTGACCATGAGGCTTGTTGCGAGAAGCTCTGGTTTGTGAGAAGCTTATACCCCAACCTGCCGCAGATGGGACAATATTTTTACCACTGCATGTTGATGCCGTTCCATGATAGCATGTCAAGTTTCGTGAATTTCAGACGAGTTTTCAATTTACTAGAATTTTAAAACCATGTATCTCAATGTTAGCGGCCGAGTGACGGTGGCAAGGTGTTTTCCCAACAAATACTACGAGGTGTTTTCTCAACGTGCGCGTGCTTACCTCAAATCAAGAGCCAGCAGGTTGGTGCCCGGAGTAGCCCAGGAAAGTCACCACTACAAAAAGGGCACCCACAAAGCAGAGGCCTCTACCTCTTCCATGTCCAAGGAGCCGATCATCATCGATATCTTTGACAATGAGGAGTAGCTTGTCTAATTAGCTCACTATAAGGACCCATGTTCAGTTTGCTAACTACTGCCTTTCCTTAACAAATTCTAGTGAATTGTGCTATCTACTTTTACCATGCAATATGTTTCTCTAGTGTATATGTTCTATATGTCGTGCAATGTGGTGCTCACTTATTAAATGTTTGGTTAATTTGTTATCATGTTCAGTTAATTGTTTGGTTCAATTCTGCAAATGTGATGTTCAATTCTTCAGGGTGTAACTTTGTATTGTCTTCCATGTGAGAAATAAATCAAAATTTTCTTTACAAAATACATGAGAAACAAATCCAATTGCTATATTTCCAAGTTGTCAAGCATGCTTGGTTTGGTTAACTGTCTGATCTTCTAGTATGTCATACATTGTGCAATGTGGTGCTCAGTTAACGGTTGGTTCATTTGTTGTGGTGTTTACAAAACTGCTTGGTTCAATTCTGCAATGCGATGTTCAATTGTTGTGGGTGCATATGTTGGGGAACATAGCAGAAATTCAACATACAACCTTGTTAGCATCTTTTAGGATTGACAAAACCTTCTGGTTGTATCACATACAACCTTTCCTCAAGAAAATCATTGAGGAAACAATGTTTTGACATCCTATCTGTAAGATTTCATAAATAATGTAGGAACTGCTAATGTAATTTCAACAGACTCTTAGCATCGCTACGAGTGAGAAAGTCTCATCATAGTCAACTCCTTGAACTTGTCGGAAAACATCTTAATGACAAGTCGAGCTTTCTTAATGGTGATACTTACCATCATTGTACGTCTTCCTTTTAAAATCCATCTGTACCCAACAGCCTTACAACCATCAAGTAGTTCTTCCAAAGTCTATACTTTGCTTTCATACATGGATCCTCTCTCGGATTTTATGGCCTCGAGCCATTCGTCGGAATCTGGGCCCACCATCGCTTCTCCATAGCTCGTAGGTTCATTGTTGTCTAGCAACATGACCTTCAAGATAGGATTACCGCACCACTCTGAAGCAGTACGCGTCCTTGTCGACCTACGAGGTTTGGTAGTGACTTGATCCGAAGTTTCATGATCACTATCATTAGCTTCCACTTCAACTGGTGTAGGCGCCACAAGAACAACTTCCTGTGCCCTGCTACACACTAGTTGAAGTGACGGTTGAATAACATCATCAAGTCTCCACCATCCTCCCACTCAATTCTTTCGAGTGAAACTTTTCCTCGAGAAAGGACCCGATTCTAGAAACAATCCCTTTTGCTTCCGGATCTAAGACAGGAGGTATACCCAACTATTTTTGGGTGTCCTATGAAGATGCATTTATCCGCTTTGGGTTCGAGCTTATCAGCCTGAAACTTTTTCACATAAGCATCACAGCTCCAAACTTTATAAGAAATGACAGCTTAGGTTTCTCTAAACCATAGTTCATACGGTGTCATCTTAATGGAATTGTGTGGTGCCCTATTAAAGTGAATGCGGTTGTGTCTAATGCCTACCCCATAAACGATAGTGTTAAATCGATAAGAGACATCATGGTATGCACCATATCCAATAGGGTGCAGTTACGATGTTCGGACACACCATCACACTATGGAGTTTTAGGCGGTATTAGTTGTGAAACAATTTCCACAATGTCTTAATTGTGTGCCAAACTCGTAACTCAGATATTTATCTCTATGATCATATCATAGACATTTTATTCCCTTGTCACGACGATCTTCAACTTCACTCTGAAATTACTTGGACCTTTCAATAATTCAGATTTGTGTTTCATCAAGTAAATATACTAAGAATCTACTCAAATCATCTGTGAAGTAAGAGCATAACGATATTCACTGCGTGCCTCAGCACTCATTGGATTGCACACATCAAATGTATTACTTCCAACAAGTTTCTCTCTTGTTCCATCTCACTGAAAACGAGGCCTTTCAGTCATCTTGACCATGTGGTATGATTTGCATGTCTCAAGTGATTCAAAAACAAGTGAGTCCAAACGATCCATCTGCATGGAGTTTCTTCATGCGTATATACCAATAGATGTGGTTCGCATGTCTCAATCTTTTCAAAAACGAGTGAGTCCAAAGATCCATCAATATGGAGCTTCTTCATGCGTTTTATACCAATATGACTTAAGTGGCAGTGCCACAAGTATGTGGTACTATCACTACTATCTTATATCTTTTGGCACAAACATGTGTATCACTACGATCGAGATTCAATAAACCATTCATTGTAGGTGCAAGACCGTTGAAGGTATTATTCAAATAAACAGAGTAACCATTATTCTCCTTAAATGAATAACTATATTGCGATAAACATAATCCAATCATGTTTATGCTCAACGCAAACACCAAATAACAATTATTTAGGTTTAACACCAATCTCGATGGTAGAGGGAGCAGGCGATGCTTGATCACATCAACCTTGGAAACACTTCCAACACACATCGTCATCTAATCTTTAGCTAGTCTCCGTTTATTCCTTAGCTCTTTTATTTTGAGTTACTAACACTTAGCAACCGAACCGGTATCTTAATACCCTAGTGCTACTAGGAGTACTAGTAAAGTACACATTTAATACAATGTATATCCAATATACTTCTGTCAACCTTGCCAGCCTTCTCATCTACCAAGTATCTAGGGTAGTTCTGCTTCAGTGACCGTTCCCTCATTACAGAAGCACTTAGTCTCGAGTTTGGGTTCAACCCTGGGTTTCTTCACTAGAGCAGCAACTGATTTGTCGTCTCATGAAGTATTCCTTCTTGCCCTTGCCCTTCTTGAAACTAGTGGTTTTACTAACCATCAAAATTGATGCTCCTACTCAATTTCTACATTCGCGGTGTCAAACATCGCGAATTACTCAAGGATCATCATGTCTATCCCTGATATGTTATAGTTCATCACGAAGCTCTAATAGTTAGTGGCAGTGACTATGGAGAACCATCACTATATCATCTGGAAGATTAACTCCCACTCGATTCAAGTGATTATAGTACTCAGACAATCTGAGCACATGCTCAATGATTGAGCTTTTCTCCCTTAGTTTACAGGTTAAGAAACTTGTCGGAGGTCTCATACCTCTTGACGTGGGCACGAGCCTGAAATCCTAATTTCAGCTCTTGGAACATCTCATATGTTCTGTGATGTTTCAAAAAATGTCTTCGCTGCCTCAATTCTAAATCGTTTAACATTACGCACTAAACTATCACGTAGTCATCAAAACGTGTATGTCAGATGTTCGCAACATCCACAAGCGACGCTCGAGGTTCAGCACACCGAGCGGTGCATTAAGGACATAAGCCTTCTGTGCAGCAATGAGGACAATCCTCAGTATACAGACCCAGTCCGCATAATTGCTACTATCAACTTTCAACTAAAATTTTCTCTAGGAACATATCTTAAACAGTAGAACTAAAGCGCAAGCTACGACATAATTTGCAAAGTCCTTTTGACTATGTTCATGATAATTAATTTCATCTAATGAACTCCCACTCAGATAGACATCCCTCTAGTCATCTAAGTGATACATGATCCGAGTCAACTAGGCTGTGTCCGGTCATCACGTGAGACGGACTAGTCATCATCGGCGAACATCTCCATGTTGATCGTATCTACTATACGACTATGTTCGACCTTTCGGTCTCTTGTGTTCCGAGGCCATGTCTGTACATGCTAGGCTCGTCAAGTCAACCTAAGTGTTTTGCATGTGTAAATCTGGCTTACACCCATTGTATGTGAAAGTTAGAATTTATCACACCCGATCATCACGTGGTGCTTCGATACAACAAACTTTCGCAATGGTGCACCGTTAGGGGGAACACTTTCTTGAAATTTTAATGAGGGATCATCTTATTTATGCTACCGTCGTTCTAAGGAAATAAGATGTAAACATGACAAACATCACATGCAAATCATAAAGTGACATGATATGGCCAATATCATCTTGCGCCTTTGATCTCCATCTTGAGGCACGACATGATCACCTTCGTCACTGGCATGACACCATGATCTCTATCATCATGATCTCCATCATCGTGTCTTCACGAAATTGTCTCGCCAACTATTACTTCTACTACTATGGCTAACGGTTTAGCAATAAAGTAAAGTAATTACATGGCGTTTTCAATGACACGCAGGTCATACAATAAATTAAGACAACTCCTATGGCTCCTGCCGGTTGTCATACTCATCGAAATGCAAGTCGTGATTCCTATTACAAGAACATGATCAATCTCATACATCACATATATCATTCATCACATTCTTTTGGCCATATCACATCACATAGCATACCCTGCAAAAACAAGTTAGACGTCCTCTAATTGTTGTTGCATGTTTTACGTGGCTGCTATGGGTTTCTAGCAAGAACGTTTCTTACCTACGCAAAAGCCACAACGGTGATATGCCAATTGCTATTTACCCTTCATAAGGACCCTTTTCATTGAATCCGATCCGATTAAAGTGGGAGAGACTGGCACCCGCTAGCCACCTTTATGCAACAAGTGCATGTCAGTCGGTGGAACCTGTCTCATGTAAGTGTACGTGTAAGGTCGGTCCGCGCCGCTTCATCCCACGATGCCGCCGAATCAAGATAGGACTAATAACGGTAAGCAAATTGAACAAACCAACACCCACAACTACTTGTGTTCTACTCGTGCATAGAATCTACGCAATAGACCTAGCTCATGATGCCACTATTGGGGAACGTAGCAGAAATTCAAAATTTTCTACGCATCACCAAGATCAATCTATGGAGTAGCTAGCAACGAGAGAGAGGGGAGTGCATCTTCATACCCTTGAAGATCGCGATGCAGAAGCCTTGCAAGAACGCGGTCGGTGGAGTCGTTCACTAAGCAATTCAGATCACGGTCGAATCCGATCTAAGCACCGAACAACGGTGCCTCTGCGTTCAACACACTTATAGCCCGTGGACATCTCCTCCTTCTTGATCCAGCAAGGGGAGACGAGAAGTTGAGCAAGAGCTCCGGCAGCACGACGGCGTGGTGGTGGAGCTTGCAGTTACAGAGCTTCGCCAAGCACTACTATGGAGGAGGTGTTGGGGAGGGAGAGGGCTGCGCCAGGGGAAGGGTGCCTCTCCCATGCGCCTCCCCACTATATATAGGGGTGGAGGGGGCTGGTTTCTTGCCCTCCAAGTCCATTGGGGCGTTGGCAAAGGTGGGGGAAAGAAATCCCATCATTTCCTTTCCCCACCGATTGTTTATCCCCCTTTTTTAGGGATCTTGATCTTATCCCTTCGGGATATGATCTTATTCCTTCTAAGGGGGGATCTTGGTGCGCCTTAACCAGGGATGTGGGGCCTTGCCCCCACTACCCACGTTCATGTGGGTCCCCCCATGCAGGTGGGCCCCACTCCGGAACCTTCTAGAACCTTCCCGGTACAATACCGAAAAATCCCGAACATTTTCCGGTGGCCAAAATAGGACTTCCCATATATAAATTACCTCCGGACCATTCCGGAACTCCTCGTGACGTCCGGGATCTCATCCGGGACTCTGAATAACATTCGGTAATTGCACACTAATTCCCATAACAACTCTAGCGCCACTGAACCTTAAGTGTGTAGACCCTACGGGTTCGGGAATCATGCAGACATGACCGAGACAGCTCTCTGGCCAATAACCAACAGCGGGATATGGATACCCATGTTGGCTCCCACATGTTCCATGATGATCTCATCGGATGAACCACGATGTCAAGGATTCAAGCAATCCCGTATACAATTCCCTTTGTCAATCGGTAAGTTACTTGCCCGAGATTCGATCGTCGGTATCCCAATACCTCGTTCAATCTTGTTACCGGCAAGTCACTTTACTCGTTCCGTAATACATGATCCCGTGACTAACTACTTAGTCACATTGAGCTCATTATGATGATGCATTACCGAGTGGGCCCAGAGATACCTTCCGTCACACGGAGTGACAAATCCCAGTCTCGATTCGTGCCAACCCAACAGACACTTTCAGAGATACCCGTAGTGCACCTTTATAGCCACCCAGTTACGTTGTGACCTTTGGCACACCCAAAGCATTCCTACGGTATCCGGGAGTTGCAAATTCTCATGGTCTAAGGAAATGATACTTGACATTAGAAAAGCTTTTAGCAAACGAACTACACGATCTTGTGCTATGCTTAGGATTGGGTCTTGTCCATCACATCATTCTCCTAATGATATGATCTCGTTATCAATGACATCCAATGTCCATGGTCAGGAAACCATAACCATCTATTGATCAACGAGCTAGTCAACTAGAGGCTCACTAGGGACATGTTGTGGTCTATATATTCACACATGTATTACGGTTTCCAGTTAATACTGAAGGAAATATGCCCTAGAGGCAATAATAAAGTTATTATTTATTTCCTCATATCATGATAAATGTTTATTATTCATGGTAGAATTGTATTAACCAGAAACATGATACATGTGTGAATACATAGACAAACATATAGTCACTAGTATGCCTCTACTTGACTAGCTCATTAATCAAAGATGGTTATGTTTCCTAGCCATAGACATGTGTTGTCATTTGATTAATGGGATCACATCATTAGGAGAATGATGTGATTGACATGACCCATTCCGTTAGCCTAGCACTTGATCGTTTAGTATATTGCTATTGCTTTCTTCATGACTTATACATGTTCCTATAACTATGAGATTATGCAACTCCCGTTTACTAGAGGAACACTTTGGGTGTTACCAAACGTCACAATGTAACTGGGTGATTAAGAAGGACTACTACAGGTGTCTCCAAAGGTACATGTTGAGTTGGCGTATTTTGAGATTCGGTTTTGTCACTCCGATTGTCGGAGAGGTATCTCTGGGCCCTCTCGGTAATGCACATCCCTATAAGCCTTCCAAGCAATGTAACTAATGAGTTAGTTACAGAATGATGCAATACGTAACGAGTAAAGAGACTTGCCGATAACGAGATTGAACTAGGTATTGGATACCGACGATCGAATCTTAGGCAAGTAACATACCGATGACAAAGGGAACAACGTATGTTGTTATGCGGTTTGACCGATAAAGATCTTCGTAGAATATGTAGGAACCAATATGGGCATCCAGGTTCCGCTATTGGTTATTGACCGAGAATAGTTCTAGGTCATGTCTACATAGTTCTCGAACCCGTAGGGTCCGCACGCTTAACGTTACGATGACACTTTTATTATGAGTTTATAAGTTTTGATGTAACGAAGTTTGTTCGGAGTCCCGGATGTGATCACGGACATGACAAGGAGTCTCGAAATGGTCGAGACATAAAGATTGATATATTGGACGACTATATTCGGACACTGGAAGTGTTCCGGACGTTTTCGGAGAAAACCGGAGTGCCGGAGGGTTACCGGAACCCCCCCGGGAGAAGTAATGGGCCCTATGGGCCTTAGTCGAGAGAGAGAGGGGCAGCCAGCATGGGCCGCACGCCCCTTCCCCCTCTGGTCCGAAATGGACTAGGAGGGGGGCGGCGCTCCCCTCTTTCCCTCTCCATCTCCCCCTTCCTTTCCCCATCCTAGTAGGAGAAAGGGGGAGTCCTACTCCTACTAGGGGGAGGACTCCTCCTCCTGGCGCGCCCTCTAGGGCCGGCCGGCCTCCCCCTTGCTCCTTTATATACGGGGGCAGGGGGCACCCTAGGACACACAAGTTGATCTACGGATTGTTCCTTAGCCGTGTGCGGTGCCCCCCTCCACCATATTCCACCTCGGTCATATCGTCGTGGAGCTTAGGCGAAGCCCTGCGCCGGTAGAACATCATCATCGTCACCACGTCGTCGTGCTGATGGAACTCATCCCCGAAGCTTTGCTGGATTGGAGCCCGGGGATCGTCATCGAGCTGAACGTGTGCTGAACTCGGAGGTACCGTACGTTCGGTGCTTGGATCGGTCGGATCGTGAAGACGTATGACTACATCAACCGCGTTGTCATAACGCTTCTGCTTATGGTCCACGAGGGTACATGGACATCACTCTCCCCTCTTGTTGCTATGCCATCACCATGATCCTGCGTGTGCGTAGGAAATTTATTGAAATTACTACGTTCCCCAACAGTGGTATCAGAGCCAGGTTTTATGCGTAGATGTCATATGCACGAGTAGAACACAAGTGAGTTGTGGGCGATACAAGTCATACTGCTTACCAGCATGTCATACTTTGGTTCGGCGGTATTGTGAGATGAAGCGGCCCGGACCGACATTACGCGTACGCTTACGCGAGACTGGTTTCACCGTTACGAGCACTCGTGCTTAAAGGTGGTTGGCGGGTGTCTGTCTCTCTCATTTTAGCTGAATCGAGTGTGGCTACGCCCGGTCCTTGCGAAGGTTAAAACAACACTAACTTGATGAACTATCATTGTGGTTTCGATGCGTAGGTAAGAATGGTTCTTGCTAAGCCCGTAGCAGCCACGTAAAACTTGCAACAACAAAGTAGAGAACGTCTAACTTGTTTTTGCAGGGCATGTTGTGATGTGATATGGTCAAGACGTGATGCTATATTTTATTGTATGAGATGATCATGTTTTGTAACCGAAGTTATCGGCAACTCGCAGGAGCCATATGGTTGTTGCTTTATTGTATGAAATGTAAATGCCCTGTAATTGCTTTACTTTATCACTAAGCGGTAGCAATAGTCGTAGAAGCAATAGATGGCGTAGACGACAACGATGCTACGATGGAGATCAAGGTGTCGCGCCAGTGACGATGGTGATCACGACGGTGCTTCGAAGATGGAGATCACAAGCACAAGATGATGATGGCCATATCATATCATTTATATTGATTGCATGTGATGTTTATCCTTTATGCATCTTATCTTGCTTTGATTGACGGTAGCATTTTAAGATGATCTCTCACTAAAAATTATCAAGAAGTGTTCCCCCTGAGTATGCACCGTTGCCAAAGTTCGTCGTGCCCAGACACCATGTGATGATCGGGTGTGATAAGCTCTACGTCCATCTACAACGGGTGCAAGCCAGTTTTGCACACGCAGAATACTCAAGTTAAACTTGACGAGCCTAGCATATGCAGATATGGCCTCGGAACACGGAGACCGAAAGGTCGAGCGTGAATCATATATTAGATATGATCAACATAGTGATGTTCACCATTGAAAACTACTCCATCTCACGTGATGATCGGTTATGGTTTAGTTGATTTGGATCACGTGATCACTTAGATGACTAGAGAGATGTCTGTCTAAGTGGGAGTTCTTAAGTAATATGATTAATTGAACTTAAATTTATCATGAACTTAGTACCTGATAGTATTTTGCTTGTCTATATTTGATGTAGATAGATGGCTCATGCAGTTGTTCCATTGAATTTTAATGCGTTCCTTGAGAAAGCAAAGTTGAAAGATGATGGTAGCAATTACACGGACTGGGTCCGTAACCTGAGGATTATCCTCATTGCTGCACAGAAGAATTACGTCCTGGAAGCACCGCTGGGTGCCAGGCCTGCTGCTGATGCAACTGACGACGTTAAGAACGTCTGGCAGAGCAAAGCTGATGACTACTCAATAGTTCAGTGTGCCATGCTTTACGGCTTAGAACCGGGTCTTCCACAACATTTTGAACGTCATGGAGCATATGAGATGTTCCAAGAGTTGAAGTTAATATTTCAAGCAAATGCCCGGATTGAGAGATATGAAGTCTCCAATAAGTTCTATAGTTGCAAGATGGAGGAGAATAGTTCTGTTAGTGAACACATACTCAAAATGTCTGGGTATAATAATCACTTGATTCAACTGGGAGTTAATCTTCCTGATGATAGTGTCATTGACAGAATTCTCCAATCACTGCCACCAAGCTACAAGAGCTTCGTGATGAACTATAATATGCAAGGGATGAACAAGACAATTCCCGAGCTCTTCGCAATGCTAAAAGCTACGGAGGTAGAAATCAAGAAGGACCATGAAGTGTTGATGGTCAACAAGACCACTAGTTTCAAGAAAAAGGGCAAAGGGAAGAAGAAGTGGAACTTCAAGAAGAACAGCAAGCAAGTTGCTGCTCAAGAGAAGAAACCCAAGTCTGGACCTAAGCCTGAAACTGAGTGCTTCTACTGCAAGCAGACTGGTCACTGGAAGCGGAACTGCCCCAAGTATTTGGCGGATAAGAAGGATGGCAAGGTGAACAAAGGTATATGTGATATACATGTTATTGATGTGTACCTTACTAGAGCTCGCAGTAGCACCTGGGTATTTGATACTGGTTCTGTTGCTAATATTTGCAACTCGAAACAGGGACTACGGAATAAGCAAGCACTGGCCAAGGACGAGGTGACGATGCGCGTGGGAAACGGTTCCAAAGTTGATGTGATCGCGGTCGGCATGCTACCTCTACATCTACCATCGGGATTAGTTTTAGACCTGAATAATTGTTATTTGGTGCCAGCGTTGAGCATGAACATTATATCTGGATCTTGTTTGATGCGAGACGGTTATTCATTTAAATCAGAGAATAATGGTTGTTCTATTTATATGAGTAATATCTTTTATGATCATGCACCCTTGAAGAGTGGTCTATTTTTATTGAATCTCAATAGTAGTAATACACATATTCATAATGTCTAAGCCAAAAGATGCATAGTTGATAATGATAGTGCAACTTATTTGTGGCACTGCCGTTTAGGTCATATCGGTGTAAAGCGCATGAAGAAACTCCATACTGATGGACTTTTGGAATCACTTGATTATGAATCACTTGGTACTTGCAAACCGTGCCTCATGGGCAAGATGACTGAAACACCGTTCTCCGGTACTATGGAGAGAGCAACAGATTTGTTGGAAATCATACATACAAATGTATGTGGTCCGATGAATGTTGAATCTCGTGGCGGATATCGTTATTTTCTCACCTTCACAGATGATTTGAGCAGATATGGGTATATCTACTTAATGAAACACAAGTCTGAAACATTTGAAAAGTTCAAAGAATTTCAGAGTGAAGTGAAAAATCATCGTAACAAGAAAATAAAATTACTACGATCTAATCGTGGAGGAGAATATTTGAGTTACGAGTTTGGTTTACATTTGAAACAATGCGGAATAGTTTCGCAACTCACGCCACCCGGAACACCACAACGAAATGGTGTGTCCGAACGTCGTAATCGTACTTTACTAGATATGGTGCGATCTATGATGTCTCTTACTGATTTACCGCTATCGTTCTGGGGTTATGCTTTAGAGACGGCCGCATTCACGTTAAATAGGGCACCATCAAAATCCGTTGAGACGACGCCTTATGAACTGTGGTTTGGCAAGAAACCAAAGTTGTCGTTTCTTAAAGTTTGGGGCTGCGATGCTTATGTGAAGAAACTTCAACCAAATAAGCTCGAACCTAAATCGGAGAAATGTGTCTTCATAGGATACCCAAAAGAGATAGTTGGGTACACCTTCTATCATAGATCTGAAGGCAAGACATTCGTTGCTAAGAATGGATCCTTTCTAGAGAAGGAGTTTCTCTCGAAAGAAGTGAGTGGGAGGAAAGTAGAACTTGATGAGGTAATTGTACCTGCTCCCTTATTGGAAAGTAATTCATCACAGAAATCGGTTCCTGTGACACCTATACCAATTAGTGAGGAAGCTAATTATATTGATCATGAAACTTCAGATCAAGTTTCTACTGAACCTCGTAGGTCTACCAGAGTAAGATCCGCACCAGAGTGGTACGGTAATCCTATTCTGGAAGTCATGTTACTTGACCATGACGAACCTACGAACTATGAGGAAGCGATGATGAGCCCAGATTCCGCAAAATGGCTAGAGGCCATGAAATATGAGATGGGATCCATGTATGAAAACAAAGTATGGACTTTGGTTGACTTGCCCGATGATTGGCAAGCCAGTGAGAATAAATGGATCTTGAAGAAGAAGACTGACGCTGATGGTAATGTAACTGTCTATAAAGCTCGACTTGTTGTGAAAGGTTTTTGACAAGTTCAAGGGGTGACTACGATGAGACTTTCTCACCCGTAGCGATGCTTAAGTCTGTCTGAATCATGTTAGCTATTGCTGCATTTCATGATTATGAAATTTGGCAAATGGATGTCAAAACTGCATTCTTGAATGGATTTCTGGAAGAAGAGTTGTATATGATACAGCCAGAAGGTTTTGTTGATCCAAAAGGTGCTAACAGAGTCTGCAAGCTCCAGCGATCCATTTATGGACTGGTGCAAGCATCTCGGAGTTGGAATAAACGCTTTGATAGTGTAATCAAAGCATATGATTTTATACAAACTTTTGGAGAAGCCTGTATTTACAAGAAAGTGAGTGGGAGCTCTGTAGCATTTCTGATATTATATGTAGATGACATATTATTAATTGGAAATGATATAGAATTTCTGGATAGCATAAAGGGATACTTGAATAAAAGTTTTTCAATGAAAGACCTCGGTGAAGCTGCTTACATATTGGGCATCAAGATTTATAGAGATAGATCAAGACGCTTAATAGGACTTTCACAAAACACATACCTTGATAAAATTTTGAAAAAGTTCAAAATGGATCAGGCAAAGAAAGGATTCTTGCCTGTGCTACAAGGTGTAAAATTGAGTCAGACTCAATGCCCGACCACAGCAGAAGATAGAGAGAAAATGAAAGATGTTCCCTATGCTTCAGCCATAGGCTCTATCATGTATGCAATGCTGTGTACCAGACCTGACGTATGCTTAGCAATAAGCTTGGCAGGAAGGTATCAAAGTAATCCAGGAGTGGATCACTGGACAACGGTCAAGAACATCCTGAAATACCTGAAAAGGACTAAGGATATGTTTCCCGTATATGGGGGTGACAAAGAGCTAGTCGTAAATGGTTACGTCGATGCAAGCTTTGACACTGATCCGGACGATTCTAAATCGCAAACCGGATACGTATTTTTATTAAACGGTGGAGCTGTAAGTTGGTGCAGTTCTAAACAAAGCGTCGTGGCGGGATCTACATGTGAAGCGGAGTACATAGCTGCTTCAGAAGCAGCAAATGAAGGAGTCTGGATGAAGGAGTTCATTACCGATCTAGGTGTCATACCTAGTGCATCGGGACCAATGAAGATCTTCTGTGACAATACTGGTGCAATTGCCTTGGCAAAGGAATCCAGATTTCACAAGAGGACCAAGCACATCAAGAGACGCTTCAATTCCATCCGGGACCAAGTCCAAGTGGGAGACATAGAGATTTGCAAGATACATACGGATCTGAATGTTGCAGACCCATTGACTAAGCCTCTCTCACGAGCAAAACATGATCAGCACCAAGACTCCATGGGTGTTAGAATCATTACTATGTAATCTAGCTTATTGACTCTAGTACAAGTGGGAGACTGAAGGAAATATGCCCTAGAGGCAATAATAAAGTTATTATTTATTTCCTCATATCATGATAAATGTTTATTATTCATGCTAGAATTGTATTAACCGGAAACATGGTACATGTGTGAAAACATAGACAAACATATAGTCACTAGTATGCCTCTACTTGACTAGCTCATTAATCAAAGATGGTTATGTTTCCTAGCGATAGACATGTGTTGTCATTTGATTAATGGGATCACATCATTAGGAGAATGATGTGATTAACATGACCCATTCCGTTAGCCTAGCACTTGATCGTTTAGTATATTGCTATTGCTTTCTTCATGACTTATACATGTTCCTATAACTATGAGATTATGCAACTCCAGTTTACTGGAGGAACACTTTGGGTGCTACCAAACGTCACAATGTAATTGGGTGATTATAAAGGAGTACTATAGGTGTCTCCAAAGGTACATGTTGAGTTGGCGTATTTCGAGATTAGGTTTTGTCACTCCGATTGTCGGAGAGGTATCTCTGGGCCCTCTCGGTAATGCACATCACTATAAGCCTTGCAAGCAATCTAACTAATGAGTTAGTTACGGAATGATGCATTATGTAACGAGTAAAGAGACTTGCCGGTAACGAGATTGAACTAGGTATTGGATACCAACGATCGAATCTCGGGCAAGTAACATACCGATGACAAAGGGAACAACGTATGTTGTTATGCGGTTTGACCGATAAAGATCTTCGTAGAATATGTAGGAACCAATATGGGCATCTAGGTTCCACTATTGGTTATTGACCGAGAATAGTTCTAGGTCATGTCTACATAGTTCTCGAACCTGTAGGGTCCGCATGCTTAACGTTACGATGACAATTTTATTATGAGTTTATAAGTTTTGATGTACCGAAGTTTGTTTGGAGTCCCGGATGTGATCACGGACATGACGAGGAGTCTCGAAATGGTCGAGACATAAAGATTGATATATTGGACAACTATATTCGGACACCAGAAGTGATCCGGACGTTTTCGGAGAAAACCGGAGTGCCGGAGGGTTACCGGAACCCCCCGGGAGAAGTAATGGGCCCTATGGGCCTTAGTGGAGAGAGAGGGGCAGCCGGCATGGGCCGCGCGCCCCCTTCCCCTTTCGTCTGAATTGGACTAGGAGGGGGGCGGCGCTCCCCTCTTTCCCTCTCCATCTCCCCCTTCCTTTCCCCCTCCTAGTAGGAGTAGGAAAGGGGGAGTCCTACTCCTACTAGGAGGAGGACTCCTCCTCCTGGCGCGCCCTCTAGGGCCGGCCGGCCTCCCCCCTTGCTCCTTTATATATAGGGGCAGGGGGGCACCCTAGGACACACAAGTTGATATACGGATTGTTCCTTAG
This sequence comes from Triticum aestivum, assembly GCF_018294505.1. Taxonomy (NCBI): domain Eukaryota; kingdom Viridiplantae; phylum Streptophyta; class Magnoliopsida; order Poales; family Poaceae; genus Triticum; species Triticum aestivum. Next base: position 417,465,418 of record NC_057810.1, read on the forward strand.
CCGTGTGCGGTGCCCCCCTCCACCATATTCCACCTCGGTCATATCGTCGCGGAGCTTAGGCGAAGCCCTGCGCCGGTAGAACATCATACAATTATATAGGGGCAGGGGGGCACCGTAGGAAATTTTTTGAAATTACTATGTTCCCCAACAAATACAATTATAGCATGAACAATAGACAATTATCATGAACAAGGAAATATAATAATAACCATTTTATTATTGCCTCTAGGGCATATTTCCAACAGTCTCCCACTTGCACTAGAGTCAATAATCTAGTTCACATCACTATGTGATCGTAATGAATCCAACACCCATGGGGTTTGATCATATCTCGCTTGTGAGAGAGGTTATTAGTCAATGGGTCTGAACCTTTTAGATCCATGTGTGCTTTACAAATCTCTACGTCATCTTGTAGATGCAGCTACCACGCACTATTTGGAACTATTCCAAATAACTGTTCTACTATATGAATCCGGTTTACTATTCAGAGTCATCCAGATTAGTGTCAAAGTTTGCATCGATGTAACCCTTTACGACGAATTATTTTACCACCTCCATAATCGAGAAAAATTCCTTAGTCCACTAGTCACTAAGGATAACTTTGACCACTGTAATGTGATCGATTTCTGGATCACTCTTGTACCCCTTGACTGGCTCATGGCAAGACACACTTTAGGTGCAGTATACAGCATAGCATAATGTAGAGCCTACGTCTAAAGCATAGGGGACGACCTTCGTCCTTTCTCTCTCTTCATCCGTGGTCAGGTCTTGAGTCTTACTCAATACTCACACCTTATAACACAGCCAAGAACTCCTTCTTTGCCGATCTATTTTGAACTCCTTCAAAATCTTGTCACGGTGCGTATTCATTTGAAAGTACTATCAAGCGATTCTTGATCTATCCTTATAGATCTTGATGCTCAATGTTCAAGTATCTTAATCCAGGTTTTCCATTGAAAAACACTTTTCAAATAACCCTATATGCTTTCCAGAAATTCTACATCATTTCCGATCAACAATATGTCAACAACATATACTCATCAGAAATGCTATAGTGCTCCCACTCACTTCTTTGGAAATACAAGTTTCCAATAAACTTCGTATAAACCCAAAATATTTGATCATGTCATCAAAGCATATATCCCAACTCCGAGATGCTTACTCCAGTCCTTAGAAGGATTGCTGGAGCTTTGCATACTTGTTAGCATCTTTTCGGATTGACAAAACCTTCTGGTTGTATCACATACAACCTTTCCTCAAGAAAATCGTTGAGGAAACAATGTTTTGACATCCTATCTGTAAGATTTCATAAATAATGCAATAACTACTAATATAATTTCAACAGACTCTTAGCATCGCTACGAGTGAGAAAGTCTCATCATAGTCAACTCCTTGAACTTGTCGGAAAACATCTTAATGACAAGTCGAGCTTTCTTAATGGTGATACTTACCATCATTGTACGTCTTCCTTTTAAAATCCATCTGTACCCAACAGCCTTACGACCATCAAGTAGTTCTTCCAAAGTCTATACTTTGGTTTCATACATGGATCCTCTCTCGAATTTTATGGCCTCGAGCCATTCGTCGGAATCCGGGCCCACCATCGCTTCTCCATAGCTCGTAGGTTCATTGTTGTCTAGCAACATGACCTTCAAGACAGGATTACCGCACCATTCTGAAGCAGTACGCGTCCTTGTTGACCTCCGAGGTTTGGTAGTGACTTGATCTGAAGTTTCATGATCACTATCATCAGCTTCCACTTCAACTGGTGTAGGCGCCACAAGAACAACTTCCTGTGCCCTGCTACACACTAGTTGAAGTGACGGTTCAATAACCTCATCAAGTCTCCACCATCCTCCCACTCAATTCTTTCGAGAGAAACTTTTCCTCGAGAAAGGATCCGATTCTAGAAACAATCCCTTTTGCTTCCGGATCTGAGACAGGAGGTATACCCAACTTTTTTTGGGTGTCCTATGAAGATGCATTTATCCGCTTTGGGTTCGAGCTTCTCAGCCTGAAACTTTTTCACATAAGCATCGCAGCCCCAAACTTTATAAGAAATGACAGCTTAGGTTTCTCTAAACCATAGTTCATACGGTGTCATCTTAATGGAATTGTGTGGTGCCCTATTAAAGTGAATGTGGTTGTGTCTAATGCCTAACCCATAAACGATAGTGTTAATTCGATAAGAGACATCATGGTATGCACCATATCCAATAGGGTGCAGTTATGATGTTCGAACACACCATCACACTATGGAGTTCCAGGCAGTATTAGTTGTGAAACAATTTCCACAATGTCTTAATTGTGTGCCAAACTCGTAACTCAGATATTTATCTCTATGATCATATCATAGACATTTTATTCCCTTGTCACGACGATCTTCAACTTCACTATGAAATTACTCGAACCTTTCAATAATTCAGATTTGTGTTTCATCAAGTAAATATACTAAGAATCTACTCAAATCATCTGCGAAGTAAGAGCATAACGATATTCACTGCGTGCCTCAGCACTCATTGGATTGCACACATCAAATGTATTACTTCCAACAAGTTGCTCTCTTGTTCCATCTCACTGAAAACGAGGCCTTTCAGTCATCTTGACCATGTGGTATGATTTGCATGTCTCAAGTGATTCAAAAACAAGTGAGTCCAAATGATCCATCTGCATGGAGTTTCTTCATGCGTATATACCAATAGATGTGGTTCGCATGTATCAATCTTTTCAAAAATGAGTGAGTCAAAAGATCCATCAATATGGAGCTTCTTCATGCATTTTATACCAATATGACTTAAGTGGCAGGGCCACAAGTATGTGGTACTATCATTACTATCTTATATCTTTTGGCACAAACATGTGTATCACTACGATCGAGATTCAATAAACCATTCATTTTAGGTGCAAGACCGTTGAAGGTATTATTCAAATAAACAGAGTAACCATTATTCTCCTTAAATGAATAACTGTATTGCAATAAACATAATCCAATCATGTTTAAGCTCAACGCAAACACCAAATAACAATTATTTAGGTTTAACACCAATCTCGATGGTAGAGGGAGCAGGCGATGCTTGATCACATCAACCTTGGAAACACTTCCAACACACATCGTCATCTCACCTTTAGCTAGTCTCCGTTTATTCTGTAGCTCTTTTATTTCGAGTTACTAACACTTAGCAACCGAATCGGTATCTTAATACCCTGGTGCTACTAGGAGTACTAGTAAAGTACACATTTAATACAATGTATATCCAATATACTTCTGTCAACCTTGCCAGCCTTCTCATCTACCAAGTATCTAGGGTAGTTCTGCTTCAGTGACAGTTCCCTCATTACAGAAGCACTTAGTCTCGGGTTTGGGTTCAACCCTGGGTTTCTTCACTAGAGCAGCAACTGATTTGTCGTCTCACGAAGTATTCCTTCTTGCCCTTCTTGAAACTAGTGGTTTTACTAACCATCAACAATTGATGCTCCTACTCGATTTCTACTTTCGCGGTGTCAAACATCGTGAATTACTCAAGGATCATCATGTATATCCCTGATATGTTATAGTTCATCATGAAGCTCTAATAGCTTGGTGGCAGTGACTATGGAGAACCATCACTATCTCATCTGGAAGATTAACTCCCACTCGATTCAAGTGATTATAGTACTCAAACAATCTGAGCACATGCTCAATGATTGAGCTTTTCTCCCTTAGTTTGCAGGTTAAGAAACTTGTCGGAGGTCTCATACCTCTTGATGTGGGCACGAGCCTGAAATCCTAATTTCAGCTCTTGGAACATCTCATATGTTCTGCGATGTTTCAAAAAATGTCTTCGTTGCCTCAATTCTAAATCGTTTAACATTACGCACTGAACTATCATGTAGTCATCAAAACGTGTATGTCAGATGGTCGCAACATCCACAAACGACGCTCGAGGTTCAGCACACCGAGTGGTGCATTAAGGACATAAGCCTTCTATGCAGCAATGAGGACAATCCTCAGTATACGGACCCAGTCCGCATAATTGCTACTATCAACTTTCAACTAAAATTTTATCTAGGAACATATCTTAAATAGTAGAACTAAAGCACAAGCTACGACATAATTTGCAAAGTCCTTTTGACTATGTTTATGATAATTAAGTTCATCTAATGAACTCCCACTCAGATAGACATCCCTCTAGTCATCTAAGTGATACATGATCCGAGTCAACTAGGCTGTGTCTGATCATCACGTGAGATGGACTAGTCATCATCGGCGAACATCTCCAAGTTGATCGTATCTACTATACGACTCATGTTCGACCTTTCGGTCTCTTGTGTTCCGAGGCCATGTCTGTACATGCTAGGCTCGTCAAGTCAACCTAAGTGTTTTGCATGTGTAAATCTAGCTTACACCCATTGTATGTGAAAGTTAGAATCTATCACACCCGATCATCACGTGGTGCTTCGAAACAACGAACTTTCGCAACGGTGCACAGTTAGGGGAACACTTTCTTGAAATTTTAATGAGGGATCATCTTATTTATGCTACCGTTGTTCTAAGCAAATAAGATGTAAACATGACAAACATCACATGCAAATCATAAAGTGACATGATATGGCCAATATCATCTTGCGCCTTTGATCTCCATCTTGAGGCACGACATGATCACCTTTGTCACCGGCATGACACCATGATCTCTATCATCATGATCTCCATCATCGTGTCTTCATGAAGTTGTCTCGCCAACTATTACTTCTACTACTATGGCTAATGGTTTAGCAATAAAGTAAAGTAATTACATGGCATTTTCAATGACACGCAGGTCATACAATAAATTAAGACAACTCCTATGGCTCCTGCCGATTGTCATACTCATCGACATGCAAGTCGTGATTCCTATTATAAGAACATGATCAATCTCATACATCACATATATCATTCATCACATTCTTTTGGGCATATCACATCACATAGCATACCCTGTGTTGGGGATGTAACTATTTGTGTAAGCCGCCCAGGAGGGGCCGGGTTACGCAAGAAGGCTCACCAGAGAGAAGCCCAAAACCAAGCATGAAGATGGCGATTCAATAAAGGGCTTAAGGCCCACAGGCGACTTAAGGCCCGTTGTAATAAACCGCCATGACGGCGTGACTTGTATCGGAAGGTAGATTTAACTAGTAACCGAGACGGACACTGTTTATAAGCGGGCCGGGACTCTGTAAGCCAGAGGGCGTCAACCCGTGTATATAAGGGGATGACCTGCTGGCGGCTTAGGGCAAGAAACAACTCATCGAGAATCGGGCATAGCGTATCTCGCTCCCTGGTCATCGAAACATCAATACCAACCCAACTAGACGTAGGCTTTACCTACACCGTAAGGGGCCGAACTAGTATAAAACCTCTCGTGTCCTTTGTCCCGATTTAACCCCTTCAAGCTTCCTAGTTGCGATGGATCCAGAACTAAGTCCTTTCACGAGGACATCTGACGTGACAATTCCACGATAGTTGGCGCCCACCGTGGGGCCAGCGCACGGTGGATTTGAGTTCTTGAAGGGCAACTTCGAAGGGCTCAAGGGATATGTAGTGGGCCGGATGACCAAGAGTCGTCGCGGCAAGATCTACATCGACGATGAAGGCTGGGGTCCCGACGCCGGCTGAATTGAGTATGGATACCGGGTCCCCTTTGGTGGAATCCACGTCTTCATCGGCCGGATCGGTGAGCCGGACAACTGCACCGACCTCGTCGAGACGGCTCAGCATGCGAGGAAGACCCAGACTCAACCTGTTATGAAGCGTGCCTTCGTGGGTTGCATCCACGAAGAGGAACTTTCTGAAGGATCTGAAGATAGGGGTGAGACGGCAGTCCTCTCAGACGGTGATTCGTCTACCAGTTCAACAGATTCGTTGTACCAAGTGCAAGACGGCGTGCTCGGGGGCTGTTCCGATGGCATCAGTATTCCGGACCCCTGTGAGCCGCCAAGATGGGCAGGAGTCTTTATGGCTGGGACTCAGCCCGGCTCAAACTCTACAGCTGCTGCAGCAGTAACGTCCGGGTTAGGAGCAGCCGGGGCAGGCGGCCCCGTGCGCCCACCGGCTCAGGTGCTGATAGACCTCATGGACAAGCTTACGACCCTGTTAACCGCAATGGTTATTCCCGCAGATAAAGATGAGCATGACGCGGAGGTGGCACGGGTGCGTGAGGAAATAGCTCAAGCCAAGGAGGCCTTGGCAGCTGAGGACACTAGATTAGCCACAGAGCGGGCAGCTCTAGATGCTCGGGCACAACTACTACAGTCAGAAGCTTACCAGCTCAGAGTGAGCTTAAATGCATCCAATGAGGTGATGAGGAGGAGATATCAGAAAACCCAGTCCCGTTTACCTCCGAATTACGACCCTCGGGTTCTTTCTGCTACACCCGGAGCCCGCCCAAGTAACCCGCCAGAGGCCAATCAGCTTATGACAGCCGGAACAGGAGGGCCGACTCAGCCTCGGGAGATGGCACCACCTCACGTGAGCATGCCACCGCCGCGTTATGTGCCGATTCCACCGGGTCACTTTTCCAACCCCATGGAGAACTTAATCACAACCTCAACACGTTTGGCGGCTCTTCCTATGGACGGTGATGACCCGGCGGCAGTGGAGACCCGAAGGGTCAGAGAACTTCTCCAGACGGCCTTAGCTCAGTAAGAGACCTATTCTTACAGCCGAGACAGAATTCATTCAACTCCCCCTCCTTGGTTAGCGCCGCCTCACCAGAACCGGAGCCCAAGTTACAGCAGTCACATGGAGTCCGAAGCTTTGTCAAGCAACGCCCAATGCCATAACCAGCTCGATGGCTATAACCCGGTGCAAGACCGAATACGTCAGGAGAACGAGCGGGTGGCTCAGGCAGCGGCTCAACAGGCGGCTCATTAGGATATCCCGGAGTATCCAACGACTTCTGTTGAGGCGGGAGTAGCCACTAGAACCGGTGGTGTTCCTTGTTTGGTACCGTCTTTGCGCAACGTACGTCTGCCCAAGGACTTCAAGGGACCTCGAAAGGTACCGAATTACACGACCGACTTACAGCCCAGAGCATGGATCGAGAGTTATGAGATGACCATGGAGCTGTTGGAAGTCAGTGATGCGGCGATGGCTAAATATTTCACCATGATGTTAGATGGAACAGCCCGGTCTTGGTTAAAGGGTTTGCCACCCAATTCCATTGGTTCATGGGAAGAGTTAAAGGCCCGGTTCATCCAGAACTTCAAGGACACCTGTAAGCAATCTATGTCGATTGTGGACTTAACGAATTGTAAGCAGGGGGCGAATCCACCACCCATTGGGTACGCCGGGTCAAGGAGATAATTCATTCATCTGACAAGATGGATGCCGGCTCTGCAGTCCTTATGTTGGAGAAGAATTGTAGCTTTGAGCCGCTGACGCAGAAACTGGGGCGCCTTAAACGTGACTGCAAGGATATGGGTACGCTGATGGCGGCTTTAGTTAAGTATGCCGATTCTGATAGTACCAAGGATCCCGCGTCTGACGATGAGAAGACAGGGAAGGGAAAAAAGAACGACAATGGAAAGGGTCAACAGCATAACCCGGGGAATCAAAGCGGCAATAAGCGTAAGGCGGACGGTAACCCAGAGTTTGTGGCCAACACCAATACGCAAGGTAACAACCAGAGACATAAGGGTAAACCGCCTCAATCCGGCGGGTCAGGCCCATCTCTTGAACAGCTACTCAATGAGCCCTGCCTGAGACACTGCACCAGGGAGTGGCCCGCCACACACCTGTGGAAAGATTGTGCGATCATGAAGGCGTTTAAGAATTCCAACACCTATGATGGCCATAATGGGTCTGGTGGCGGTTCAGGGGCTGGCAGTTTCCATGGCCCGGGTGGCGGCTCAGGTTCCGGCTTTCAAGGACGTCAAGGAGGCTATAATCAACAGCAGTCTGGTTAAGGAGAGCAGCAGCAGCAGCAGTCGGGTTATCAAAGCAACCCGAAGCAGTTGAATGGTGGGCAGTATCACGTGTTTACCACTAGCCTATGCAAACGTGACTAGACGGTTCATAAGAGGGCCGTCAATTCTGTTGAGCTGGCAATTCCTCGTTATTTGAGGTGGTCAGAACAGCCCATCATATGGAGCAGAGAAGATCACCCTCCACGGGTAGACAATCCGGGTCAGTTGGCCTTGGTGGTGGCACCTCGGGTTGGTGGATATAAGTTCACTAAGGTACTCATGGACGGGGGTAGTAGCATCAATATCCTCTATTATGAGACCTTTCGACGCATGGGGTTAACTAATAAAAATCTGAGGACGTCCAACACTATTTTCCATGGAGTGGTCCCTGGTAAGTCGGCTTACCCAGTTGGCAAGATTGAGCTAGAGGTGGCCTTCGGAGACGAATATGACTCCAGAGTTGAGAAGTGACATTTGAGGTGGTCAAAATCAGGAGCCCATATCATGCTCTGTTTGGGCGGCCGGCTTATGCTAAGTTTATGGCCCGGCCGTGTTATGTTTATTTGCAGCTCAAGATGCTTGGTCACAAGGGCACCATCATTGTGCATGGAAGTCGGAAGGTGGCGTTGGAGTGTGAAGAACGCGACGCGGCTTATGTTGAGTCGGCCTGTGCAGCGGAAGAGCTCAAATTTTATCAAGATAATGTTGACCCTGCGGATATGACCTCCCTGAAGAAACCAACTATAGAGCACGACCCGGCATTGAAGTTTAAATCGGCTGCCGAGACAAAGCTTGTTGACTTTACCCCGGGTGACCCTTCTAAGCAGTTCAGCATCAGCAGCAATTTGGATCCCAAATAGGAAAGCGCGCTCATCGAGTTCATCCGTGAGAACCGGGACATCTTTGCATGGAAACCTTCTGACATGCCGTGTGTACCGAGGGAACTCGCTGAGCACACTCTCAATATTGATCCGAAGTATAAGCCGGTCAGGCAGTTTCTTCGGCGTTTTAACGAAGAGAGACGGAAAGCTATTGGAGAGGAAGTCGCCCGGCTCTTAGCGGCCGGGTTTATCATTGAAGTTTTTCACCCGGAGTGGTTGGCTAACCCGGTGCTTGTCCTCAAGAAGAACGGCACCTGGCGGATGTGTGTGGACTACACGGACTTAAACAAGGCTTGTCCGGCTGATCCCTTTGCTCTCCCCCGTATTGACCAAATCATTGATGCTATGGCGGGTTGTGAACGTTTGAGCTTTTTGGATGCTTACTCTGGTTATCATCAGATCAAAATGGCAGTTAAGGACCAGGAGAAGACGGCTTTCATCACTCCGTTTGGGGCCTTCTGTTATGTATCTATGCCGTTTGGACTCAAGAGTGCTCAGGCGACTTATCAGAGATGTGTGCAGAACTGTCTACACGATCAAATCGGGCGTAATGTTCATGCTTATGTAGATGACATTGTGGTGAAGTCCAGAGAAAAGGAAACCTTAATATCCGATTTAAAGAGACCTTTGATAATCTCCGGGTTTATAAAATGATGCTTAACCCGGCCAAGTGTGTATTTGGTGTACCTGCAGGCAAGCTTTTGGGTTTTCTGGTATCAAACAGAGGCATTAAAGCTAATCCAGAGAAGATCAAGGCAATTACCTCTTTGGCTAAACCGGTGTGCATCAATGATGTTCAGCGATTGGCGGGTCGTGTTGCCGCGTTAAGCCGGTTCATAAGCCGGTTAGGTGAGAAGGCCCTACCGCTGTATCAGATGATGAAGAAAACAGACACTTTTGTCTGGAGTGAGGCTGCTGATGCTGCCTTTGAAGACTTGAAGAGACAGTTGTCTGAACCGCCGGTTCTTGCGGCTCCCATTGATAAAGAGTCGTTGCTGCTATATGTGGCTGCCAATTCACGAGCCGTCAGCGTTGCCATCGTGGTGGAGCGTAAGGAAACTGGCAAGGAGCATCCGGTTCAAAGGCCGGTTTATTACATCAGTGAGGTGCTCATTGAGTCTAAACAAAGGTATCCACATTGGCAGAAACTCGTTTACGGAGTGTTTATGGCCAACCGGAAGTTGAAGCAGTACTTTCAAAGTCATCCTATAACTGTGGTAAGTTCTGCCCCTTTGGGAGATATCATCCAGAATAGGGAAGCCACAGGACGAGTCGCCAAGTGGGCCATCGAGCTTGGGCCTCATGATTTGAAGTATATGCCACGTACTGCTATTAAGTCTCAGGCCTTGGTGGACTTTATCAATGATTGGACAGAAGTTACAGGCCCCTGAGGAGAAGCCAGATAACACATATTAGACGATTCACTTTGACGGGTCCAGGCAGCTAGAAGGCTCGGGGGCTGGAGTGGTGTTAACTTCCCCTCAAGGTGACAAATTTTGTTATGTACTCCGGCTTCTGTTTCCATGTACTAACAATGCAGCTGAGTACGAGGCCTTACTCCATGGTCTCCGGATGGCTAAGGAGATGAACTTAAGCCGGGTAAGATGCTTGGGCGACTCAGATCTCGTGGCTCAACAGGTGTCAGGCAAGTGGGATTCCAAGGATCCCCTTATGGCGGCTTATCGTCGTGAAGTAGATGCTGTGGCTGGTCACTTCAAGGGTTATCAAGTGGAACACATTGATCGAAGGAAGAATGAGGCGGCTGATGCTTTAAGCCGGTTGGGATCCCTACGTAAGCCGGTGCCGCCTAACACCTTTCTCGATATTTTACATAACCCTTCTGTCAAGGTGCCTACCGAGGAAGAGCTAGCGGTGCCAGACCCGGAGGCACAGCTGGTGGCGGCTCTTCACGTTATCCCGGATTGGACAGTGCCCTATTTGGCTTATATGACCCGGGGTGAGTTACCTGAGGATGAGACCTTGGCAAGACAAATCGTCAGGCGCTCCAAATCTATGACGATTGTTAACGGCGAGTTACATCACCTAAGTGTCACTGGGGCGTTTCAATGCTGTGTGTCCCCTGCAGAAGGCCAAGAAATACTTCGTGAGATCCATGAAGGGGATTGTGGCCATCATGCCGGGTCAAAATCTCTGGTAGCCAAAGCTTTTCGTCATGGTTTCTACTGGCTGACGGCTCATGCTGATGCGGAAGATCTGGTCAGCAAATGTGACGGTTGTCAAAAGTTCTCACGACGAGCTCATATGCCGGCGAAAGAATTAAGGATGATCCCAATCACTTGGCCGTTTGCAGTCTGGGGGCTTGACATGGTTGGGCCTTTCAAGAGGTCTAAGGATAAAAAGACACATCTCCTGGTGGCAGTGGATAAGTTTACAAAGTGGGTTGAGGCAGAGCCGGTCAGTAAGTGTGATGCAGCCACGGCGGTTCAATTCATGAAAAAGGTGATCTTTCGTTTTGGTTTCCCACATAGCATCATAACTGATAATGGCACTAATCTCTCCAAGGGTGCCATGGAAGAGTTCTGTCAAAGAGAACATATCCGGCTTGATGTTTCGGCTGTTGCTCATCCTCAATCCAATGGTCAAGCAGAAAGAGCTAATCAAGAGATCCTGAAAGGTATCAAGCCCCGGCTCTTAGTCCCCTTACAGCGGACTCCGGGTTGTTGGGTGGAGGAGTTACCTTCTGTGTTATGGAGCATCAACACTACGCCTAACAGATCTACAGGCTACACGCCTTTCTTTATGGTGTATGGTGCAGAGGCGGTCCTGCCAAGTGACATCCGGCACGATTCACCCCGCGTGGCGGCTTACGTTGAGGCTGACAACGAAGAAGCTCGTCAAAATGCACTTGACTTATTAGATGAGGAGCGAGACTTGGCAATAGCCCGCTCGGCGATTTATCAACAAGACCTGCGCCGCTATCACAGCCGCCGGGTTAGGAGCAGAACCTTTCAGGAAGGCGACTTGGTGCTCCGGCTCATCCAGGATCAGTCTGATATGCACAAGCTATCCCCGCCTTGGGAAGGGCCCTTTGTGGTCAGCAAGAATCTGCACAACGGGTCATACTACCTCATCGATGTTCGAGAGCACAAAGACTCACGTAAGTCGGAGGAGGAGACCCGCCGGCCGTGGAATATTGCTCATCTCCGGCCTTATTATACTTAAGCCACCGGCTTTCAAGATGTATATATTTTTTGACAATGTATATATTATATAAAGAAATAAAGCAGGACCTCCGTCCTTTTTACCCTCAAAAATCTATGTGTCTTCTTTATCAGGTAGTGGAGACAATCAACAGGGAGCAGATCACATCTGAATCCGGCTTTCCCTTTGGACTGGCTTATGATCATATCTGAATCTAGCCATGGTCACTTGGGGGCTTCCTGTTCAAACATTGGTCGTATTCGAACCAAAGAGAACATAGCTGTTGATACCCACTTGATCGGCATACTGCCAAACCCACTTGGGGGCTTCTTGATCATATTTCAATCACAACTTAACCCCTTTGGGTCTGACGTGGATCGTATTCGAATCAGCGTCATTAAACAACTCTTATGTTCACTTGGGGGCTTCCTTTTCAAACATAGGTCGTATTCGAACCAAAGAGAACATAGCTGTCGATACCCACTTGATCGGCCTCGCCAAAGCCAGTGGGGGCTATATGATCGTATCCGAATCTTAGCTTAACCCCTTTGGGATGGTTCTCTGATCGTATTCGAATCAGGAGCCTGTGAACATTGCTTATAAATATAATTACTTTAGCTATCTTGAAACCTTCTTGAGGAGATGGTTCTTGATTCTTCCGGTTTAATATTGATCACCCCAGGTTCATAAGTGCCAGGTAAAGCATCAAATGAGCCGGGAAAACTATCAAAGGGGTCGCAGGTATGCTATTGTGATTATATTTAATAAATAATCATAAACCGACCTATATATGCTGTCTTTGGGTCATGTTCTGGGTTATCAATACTCTATATAAACCCCTGGCGTGATAAACCGCCATGAAAATTTTGCTTGTTTTATGTGCAGGATAAGGCAAAGCAGGTTAAACATCAAGGAAATAAGCAGTCAATGTAAGCCGGCAAAATATAGCGATGGTGGTTACGAAAGTATTAAGCGCCATAAACATGCGCAAAGGCATGGCAAACATTGAGATGTTTTTTCCTATCCTATTACAAGACTCCCCGAGTCTGAATAAATGAATCATTGTTTTTGCAAAGTTATAAAACGCCTAGCGGTTCATTCCTTCGGCGAGCTTGAAGACTCCGTGTTATCCTTCTCTGCCTCTCCGTCGGTTGCTTTGTCCTGGAAGGTGGATGAGGCCTAGTCAATGCCACTCAAGGCTTCAAACTCAGCTTCATCATCTATTAAACCGGGCAGGTCCACTTCAGGGGCAAAGGTATGCTTACGCGTTGGAGGGACCAGGCTGACTTGGTCATATGGAATGTTTGGAATTCTCTCGTTCTCACTATCATAGCCCGGCGAATACTTAGTAAGATCAGTGTCATTCCCAATAAGGGTCGCCAAGGGACGTACGACTTTGACACAGGCGGTGAAGTCTTGATCATCAAATGCACTACCGTCCTCCTTCAGGCTTGGATATCCAAGAGAGAGGTCAGCCAAGTCAAGTTCTGGCACCCATGCCTTTGCCCGGCTTAATGCGGCCACGGCTCCGGCTCTTGAGGATGCCCGCCTTAAATCCTGAATTCGTTGAGATAGCACTGCGAGATGCTTCAGCACATCTTGTAGGAGGTGAGGAGTGGTATTTGATAAGGCCACAACGGCCAAGGCACGTTGTGACCCGGAGTAGAGCTGCTCCACTAAGGTGTAAACCGCCTTGAGCTTGATCAACATGTTTTGCTTGAGGTTGGTACTCCTGGGGCCTATATGTTCACAAGCATAACAATGAGCCGGAGATAACTATTATAACAGTCCTTAGAAGATTACAATGTTTAAGGTTCTTCAGAGTGACTTACCAAAGATGGCTGAGACCATTTGGCATATCTGCCTTTTTAAGTCGGACAGCTCGGTCGTTGCTTCTGCAAGAGATGCTTCTGCTGTCTCTGCCCGAGTCACCAGTGAAGCCTTCTCATCAGCCTAGATTTTCTTCTCTGACTCAAAATTTTGCCTCAATTTCTCTTGTTCAGAGACGCTGAATTCAAACTTGGAGTTGGCTTTCTGAGTTTCAAGCTCTTGAGTTTTCAGCTGGCTCTTCAGGTCAGCAAGCTCCGACTCAAATTGACTTATGGTGGCCTGTATTGATTCCAGGTTAAGGTAAGAATCATGGTAAGGTAACATTCAAGTCCCAAACACTTTACAAGTAAAGATACTTGGCACTTGGGGGCTAATGTATGCTTAAAGAATTTTTTAACCTACCCTACCGAGTCATACATATTAAGTCTCAAGCACTTTACAAGTAAAGATACTTGACACTTGGGGGCTAATGAGTAACACAAATTCAAAGTCTCATGCTATCACCGGGTTAAATGTATTCACTTTAAACCAGACAAACTAACAGTAAGTAGATTTCTAAGTCTACAGCATATTCATTCATAAGCAATAGACTTGGGGGCTGGTACAGTAAGTAAGATTCAGGAAAAAAGCATAAGTTATACCTCAGATTTGTGTTGTATTTGTTTCACCATGTCAATTTTCAGGTCACGACTATTATGCACTTGGTTCAGATAGCCCGAGACTATATCACCAAGGCTTAAGTGAGTATAGTCAATGATGTCTTGTTTGGCTTTTCGATGTTGGGCAAATTCTTCCTTGGCAGTGCATTGGGCAAGAATAGTAGGCCGGCCCGGTTCAACATATTGACTTTTCAGAAATTCAACTTCCGGGTCAGTCGTCTTGACCGGGCTAGGAATTTCCGGGTTATCAGAGTTGTGGATAACATCTTCTGCAGGCGGGTCAGAGGTTAGCACCGGAATATCAGAAGCCAGTTCAGGCGGTGGCTGATGAGTGGAGCTGTCAGGAGAGGATGAGTCAAGCGCCGGTTCAGTGACCACCGGGTCTTGGTACGGCTTATTCTTCTTTGCCCTCTTGTTGGGCTTCACTTGCAGGCTGTCAATAAAGGTAGAAGGATGAGTATTAAAGTATAAGTATGGAAAAACTTAAAGTAAGAAAGGTTACATTACCCGGGAGCCGTTTTGAAAGCCTGCATGTTTGATTGCATCAACTCGTCAGAGGAAGGAGAGGTATCCTAATAATTGGAGTCAGATGAATTGAGAGGTTGGCGAATCAAACCCGCCAAAGGTAAAGTAGAACGTAAATCGGAGATAACCTCGGTCTGATGCTTCCTGGTTACATCGGGTAAGCCGGAGGAGAGTTATGCGTCTTGATTGGCCCGAGTCTGCCTCCGGTTCTCAAGCTGTTGTTGCTTCAAAAGAAATTGAGGATCTTGGTAAGCTAGAGGATGTGAAAATCTTACTTTCCGGGTCACCCTTCGGATTATAGTTACCTCTTCGTCAATTGCTTGACTGTTCCTTGTATCCTCCTGAAAGTATAGAATGTCAGTAAAGTAACGACAAAGGAGTTAAGAAAATCAAAAGATTACCTCTTCATCATCTGAAGAAAAGTCATCCAATTTAAGCATATCGGAGGCGCTGGGTTTCTTCTTCTTTGAGGTGCCCGTCTTGGCGGTTTTCCTCTCGGTTTTCTTGGCTGCCCTGGCTTGTTTGGCAGCCTCGTGGTCATATTTGACCTTCCAGAAATTATCACCGGCCTGTGGAAAAAGATAATGAATCATAAGTACAAAGAAGGTATAACATGTTAAAGAGTGTTTATTAAGATTGGCAACTCACTGCAGGGGCCGGGTTCTTCTTGCATAAGGGAAGTAAGCCGAAGGCATTGCTAGTTACAGTGCCCTCCTTCAGCAGTGACTGGGTTGTAGCATCTACCACATCATCTGGTAAGTCGTCAGGACTATGACGCATTGGATCATCCTTCTCGCCTGTGTAAGTACACATTAAGCCGGAGCGGCGGCTTAATGGTAGTATTCGCCAGGTGACCCAGACCCGGATCAGATCGATGCCATTTAAACCGTTTCCTAACAGAGCTTTGATCTTCTTGATGGTGGGATTGAGAGGTAGGCGCTCAACAGCGGTCAACTTATCCGCCAGCTGATGGTTGGACTCAAGGCGCAGGGCGCGAAACCGGGCAGAGGCCTTCTCATCAGCCGGTGAAGTGTCTTGACAGTAGAACCACGTCTGGTTCCAATCTTTGGGTGACTCGGCAGCTCAGCATAAGGAAAAAGCAATCTCTCCGCCGCTGGATCGAGATGCCGCCAAGCTCAAGACTAGGCCCGTTGGCACGTTCATTCTGCCGGTTCAAGTAAAAAAGTTCTCTGAACAAAAGCAGACTTGGCTCCTCTCCCAGGTACACCTCGCAGAAGACTTGGAAATTGCAAAGATTTGACACGGAATTGGGTCCAATGTCTTGAGGTCTAAGATCAAAGAAATTCAAAACTTCCCTGAAGAATTTTGAGCCGGGAGGGGCAAATCCCCGGTTCATGTGATCCGTGAAAACTATCACCTCCCCTCTTTGGGTTGAGGCCTCTCTTCAGACGGGTCAGGGGCACGATAAGACATGACCTCCTTTTTTGGCAGGTGGCCAGACTTCACGAACTTAGCAAGTTTACTCTTAGTAACTGTGGATGGGACCCAATTGCAAGTCACAGGGGCTTTGGCCGCCTTAGGTGCCATGACAACAGTTGGCCTACGACAAAATAAGAAGTTCCGGTTCAATTGTAACCCGGGAGAAATATCTAAATTATTTAAGGCGCGGCTTAAGAAGGGGCCTAATGATATAAGGGTGACTGTGCAACAATATTTAAGCCGCTACAAGTATCAAGAGCAGTTCAAAATTCTTAAGGGCATGAGAAGAAAGCAAGGCTTACAGCTCAGTATCACTTATTTAAACCGGCTACATGGACAGTTGTGTTTATGGGTATTCGACAGAAGTAATTATCCGGGTGATACAAACAGGTTTCATAATCTACCACTATTATTTTGGATCAAACAACTGTTCTGAAAAGGAAATTTTCTAGACCTAAGACTGGAGCGGATAAAGCTCAAGGGCTCGAATGGGGCCTCTATGCGACAGAAAGGGGTTCATTTGGATTTCAAAGTAGGTGCAAAACATCTACCGCATCGGTTTTTATCATCTTCAAGATCAAGAAGAGCGAGGATAATCAAATCTATAAAAGAAAGCTACTGAACAGCGAAGAACTTGAAGAACTCGAAGAATTCGAAGGCCTTAATGTAGATCTAAGGAGCAGGAAAGGGGAGACTTACCGATGCGAGGTTGCCACAGAAGGGTGTCGCATTTTTCTGGTCCAACCAGGTTGATGCAGCGGCCTGAGTTGGTGAAGACAATGAGATCTACGGCGGTGGCGGCGGAGCTCGAATAGCAGAGAGGAGGCAAGAGGAAGAAGACGACTGGAAGGAGGAGAATGGGAGACCTAGGTCGCACCTATTTATAAGGAGAGGATAACTGAGACGATGCGGGAAACGAGGAGATAAGAATTATTATCCAGCGGCCCCGACGCCTCAATTTTCAGAATAGTCAATAAAGACAGAGATCCGTTGAAAGATACGGTGGAATAGAAAAAGAATTTAAGAAAAGGATGACGTCACAACGGCTTAACCTGGATCCAAGAGATGACGTCATGGAGGGTTAAAGAAGACCTTTTTGCATGGTCAGAAGACTGAGTATATATTAAGGTATTTTAAGATTAACAAGAACATGTTCAAATCAATCTGGGGCCTAATGTTGGGGATGTAACTATTTGTGTAAGCCGCCCAGGAGGGGCCGGGTTACGCAAAGAAGGCTCACCAGAGAGAAGCCCAAAACCAAGCATGAAGACGGCGATTCAATAAAGGGCTTAAGGCCCACAGGCGACTTAAGGCCCGTTGTAATAAACCGCCACGATGGCGTGACTTGTATCAGAAGGTAGATTTAACTAGTCACCGAGCCGGACACTGTTTATAAGCCGGCCGAGACTCTGTAAGCCAGAGGGCGTCAACCCGTGTATATAAGGGGACGACCTGCTGGCGGCTTAGGGCAAGAAACAACTCATTGAGAACCGGGCATAGCGTATCTCGCTCCCTGGTCATCAAAACATCAATACCAACCCAACTAGACGTAGGCTTTACCTTCACCGTAAGGGGCCGAACTAGTATAAAACCTCTCGTGTCCTTTGTCCCGATTTAACCCCTTCAAGCTTCCTAGTTGCGATGGATCCACAACTAAGTCCTTTCACGAGGACATCTGACGTGACAATTCCACGGCACCCTGCAAAAACAAGTTAGACGTCCTCTAATTGTTGTTGCATGTTTTACGTGGCTGCTATGGGTTTCTAGCAAGAACGTTTCTTACCTATGCAAAAGCCACAATGGTGATATGCCAATTGCTATTTACCCTTCATAAGGACCATTTTCATCGAATCCGATCCGACTAAAGTGGGAGAGACTGGCACCTGCTAGCCACCTTTATGCAACAAGTGCATGTCAGTCGGTGGAACCGGTCTCATGTAAGCGTACGTGTAAGGTCGGTCCGGCCGCTTCATCCCACGATGCCGCCGAATCAAGATAGGACTAATAACGGTAAGCAAATTGAACAAACCAACACCCACAACTACTTGTGTTCTACTCGTGCATAGAATCTACGCAATAGACCTAGCTCATGATGCCACTATTGGGGAACGCAGCAGAAATTCAAAATTTTCTACGCATCACCAAGATCAATCTATGGAGTAACTAGCAACAAGAGAGAGGGGAGTGCATCTTCATACCCTTGAAGATCGCGATGCGGCAGCGTTGCAAGAACGCGGTCGGTGGAGTCATTCACTAAGAAATTCAGATCGCGGCCGAATCCGATCTAAGCACCAAACAATGGTGCCTCTGCGTTCAACACACGTACAGCCCGGGGACGTCTCCTCCTTCTTGATCCAGCAAGGGGAGAGGAAAAGTTGAGGGAGAGCTCCGGCAGCACGACGGCGTGGTGGTGGATCTTGCAGTTCTCCGGCAGAGCTTCGCCAAGCACTACGGAGGAGGAGGAGGAGGTGTTGGGGAGGGAGAGGGCTGCGCCAGGGGAAGGGTGCCTCTCCCATGCGCCTCCCCACTATATATAGGGGTGGAGGGGGCTGGTTTCTTGCCCTCCAAGTCCATTGGGGCGTTGGCAAAGGTGGGGGAAAGAAATCCCATCATTTCCTTTCCCCACCGATTGTTTATCCCCCTTTTTTAGGGATCTTGATCTTATCCCTTCGGGATATGATCTTATTCCTTCTAAGGGGGGATCTTGGTGCGCCTTAACCAGGGATGTGGGGCCTTGCCCCCACTACCCACGTTCATGTGGGTCCCCCCATGCAGGTGGGCCCCACTCCGGAACCTTCTAGAACCTTCCCGATACAATACCGAAAAATCCCAAACATTTTCCGATGGCCAAAATAGGACTTCCCATATATAAATATTTACCTCCGGACCATTCCGGAACTCCTCGTGATGTCCAGGAACTCATCCGGGACTCCGAACAACATTCGGTAATTGCACACTAATTCCCATAACAACTCTAGCGTCACCGAACCTTAAGTGTGTAGACCCTACGGGTTCGGGAATCATGCAGACATGAACGAGACAGCTCTCTGGCCAATAACCAACAGCAGGATCTGGATACCCATGTTGGCTCCCACATGTTCCACGATGATCTCATCGGATGAACCACGATGTCAAGGATTCAAGCAATCCCGTATACAATTCCCTTTGTCAATCGGTAAGTTACTTGCCCGAGATTCGATCATCGGTATCCCAATACCTCGTTCAATCTCATTACCGGCAAGTCACTTTACTCGTTCCGTAATGCATGATCCCGTGACTAACTACTTAGTCACATTGAGCTCATTATGATGATGCATTACCGAGTGGGCCAGAGATACCTCTCCGTCACACGGAGTGACAAATCCCAGTCTCGATTCGTGCCAACCCAACAGACACTTTTGGAGATACCCGTAGTGCACCTTTATAGCCACCCAGTTACGTTGTGACGTTTGGCACACCCAAAGCATTCCTACGGTATCTGGGAGTTGCACAATCTCATGGTCTAAGGAAATGATACTTTACATTAGAAAAGCTTTTAGCAAACGAACTACACGATCTTGTGCTATGCTTAGGATTGGGTCTTGTCCATCACATCATTCTCCTAATGATGTGATCCCGTTATCAATGACATCCAATACCATGGTCAGGAAACCATAACCATCTATTGATCAACGAGCTAGTCAACTAGAGGCTCACTAGGGACATGTTGTGGTCTATGTGTTCACACATGTATTACGGTTTCCAGTTAATACAATTATAGCATGAACAATAGACAATTATCATGAACAAGGAAATATAATAATAACCATTTTATTATTGCCACTAGGGCATATTTCCAACAGCATTCTGTTATTGTATACCATGTGAGAAATAAATCGAATTTGGTTGTACTAAATACATGAGAAACAAATACAATTGTTATATTTCCAAGTTGTTAGGCATTCTTGGTTTAGTTAACTGTCTGATCTTCTATTAGGAGCATGTTATATTGTGCAATGTGGTGCTCAGTTAATGTTTGGTTCATTTGTTGTGGTGTTTAGACTGCTTGGTTCAGTTCTGGAATGTGATGTCTGATTGTTGTGGGTAGAATTTTGTATTGTTGTGCATGTGAGGAATAATCAAATTTGGCTGCACTTAATACATGAGAATTATATACAATTGCTATATTTCGTAGTTCTTAATCATGCTTGGTTTGGATAAATGGGTTTTCCATGTGGCTTGAATTAATTTGATGAATCTGCAATGTGCTTATTTTTCATCAACATATTTTACTAATAGCATGCGAACCCTCACTGAACCTGATCACTAACTACCTTATATGTGTTGCAGGGGTACAATGGGAAGCACTGAGGTTTACAACCGAGGTTTGCACATGCATGGTCCTTTGTCCAATAGCACATTATTGTGCAATTGCAGGAACCATTCTAATATTTAGGTTTTTAACAATTTGGTCTTGCACATGTAGGTCTTGCTGTCATAGGTTTTGACACACTGTTCGGCCCTTTTTGCATATGGGGAAGTGAGTTGTCCATGAATATCAGTCAAGTCAAGAAACTCAGAAAGATTGTTAGGATAAAGAAATTAGCGACAAAAAACAGCAAGATCTTTGTGTGCACAATGAAGAAGACATCAGTTCACTATAGGATGGTACTAACTATTACACCTTGCCTTTTTTATTCCTTTGCCCCATTTCCAATATAGAGAAGATATTTATGCACATTCTTCTTTTCAGTCCTTTCCAAAACAGTTCACTGATGATTACCTCTCAAACCACCTGTAAGGTCAGGAGGCGAGGAAGGTATTCATACAACACCCATGGTTCAATATTGAAGTGTTCCTGAAGAGAAAGAAGGATGGATGGTCAACCATCCATAGGCACTGGCCTAAAGTTGCAAAGACCTTCAACATCAATGAAGGCTCAATATTCGCCTTCCGTTTCAACAGTTTTTCAGATGAGATGCATTTGTCTATATACCGTCTATGATGCTAATTTCGAAAGGTTATAAATGTTGCATGTGAAACTTGGTGCTGGTGCAGTTGTGTAATGGGGTAGCTGAGTGCTGAAGCTATATGATGTTGTACTCTGATGTATTTCAATTATGAAAATGAAATATATTGTGTGATTAATATGAAATGTCAATAATATTAATAAATGGATTATTAGTAATAGGATAATTAACCTTCTAATTGGGTTTTTCTATTGCAAACGGTTATTTAGAAAACACCGTGGGCGATGACCTCAGGAAACGCAAACAGTTTCTAGGAATAAACCGTGTTGGATCAATGAACAATCACACACGACATTCTCTTGAAAACTGTTTGCGTTAGGCCACCTTACGCAAACGTTTAGCACATAAAAACTGTGTGTGATGGCTAGCCTTTGCCACACAGTTTCTTCTACGCACCGTGTGTGATGCATTCAATAATGCAAACGATGAAATTGTTAATATCGTGTGCAATGGCAGCGCTATCACAAACGATTTAACAGGGAAAATTGTGTGTGATGTACCTGCGAACGAAAACGTTTTCCTTAGAGCGACTGTGTGGGATGTATATATGAACGGAAATGTTTAGCAGGGATTAACTGTGTGGGATGTACTTACGACCGAAAATGATTTTGCCTGTATAATTGTATTTTTTAGCACTACTGTATGTATAATTGCATTTGATCGCTCGCAGATCGCACACGACCTCATTTTGCTGAGCGCTGTGCCAGGAGGGAATATACCCAACGGTTTCTGGGTCGTGTGGGAAGGACCCCCCCCTCTATCGCCCACTCTCGCTTGGCGACGGTTCCAAATGCCGTTGTAGAAAGAGGTTAAAAACCGTTTGTATAGCACCTCGTTGTACTGGTGGCATGAATCTTGCAGAGTTTTTCTTTACAAAAAGACTGTAAGGGAACCCCCTACAGTATAATTGGTGCAACAAACCCAAATCGCAAGTACCATGTCTTGAACCTGGGTGGGTAGGAAGGCATCAGCCCCTTCCCACCACTAGGCTATGCCTTAGTCTGCGAAATCTTGCAAAGTTACTGGGGCTGACTATGGAGTCATATTGGGGCTCGGGAACTGAGCCTAAACTGATAATTCAGCTCAAACTATTGTATCATTCCGGCCATATACTCGGGCAATGGTGGAGCGGGCACGACGGCCACGACCAGCAGGCCTAACCATCCTACTAAAACGTAACAGGGGGTAGTTTAGCATTGAGCAATTGCAGAGATGAAGAATCATTCATGATGTAACATGCACAATGAAAGAGGTACAATGGATAGAACATAGTAGTCAACCACAGCATACATATCCATACATAAGTTCTATTACAAGCCAAAAGTACTAGTTCAGAAAGGAAATGTAGTCTAGACTAACTAGGCGGCACGCGGTGGAGGGATACAACAATGGGACATGGCGATAACTACATCAACGTTGGGGAAAACCTATGAAGTCAGGCAGCTGCAGGTGAAGAAATGCCAGACGGTTCTCGAGAAAAGGATCTTGCGCTCCGTGAATACTTTGGTGTAGGATCTGGTCCCGAACTAGAAGAAGAGGTCCACGTGCAAGGGTATCTCCTCCAACAACATGCCATGCAATACCTTGTGGCAACTCTGTCCTGCGCAGGTAAAGGATGTACTCTAGCTGAATCCTCGTGCCGACTACTGGCAGCATCTATGTCAGAGTGTCGTAGTGGCGAGCACGAGCCGTGCACAACTCGACAGACAGAACTCGAATAGTGCGATCTAGAGCCTCAATGTACCGAACCATAATCTGGCGGTCGTAATGATGGCTCACATAGGGGGTACAGACAGCAATGCAGTGTCCAGTCTCATCCCCAGCTGGGACGTACGGGATGTATCTGAACCCACTCTCTGCCAAGCGAGGGTGCTCTCCATGGAGGCAGGTGATAGCAACTATGCAGCATCCTGGACTGCCATCTCAATGGTCACTCCAACACCTTCAAAGGTGTGCAACTCGTGGGTGGAGTTATCCCGCCGATCATAGATAACAACCACAATGCGGTACTGCTCCTGGTTGAACTCGCAGTAGTCCTCGTACACGGTGTACTGGGGGTACCAGCGATATCCAAGTAGGGTCAAGAGTTTGACCAATATGGCCGGGAACCAAGTCGTATCAACAACCATGGTCTGGCGGACGATCTGCGTCATGGGACGCATCTGAAACAAAAGAAGTTCAAGGATGTCAAATGATAGTGTGTGTATCATTCATTATACTTTCAAAGGAATAGTTGCAGATAATCCAGCTCTCGGGGTGGATGTGATCATGAGAACCTAATGTTAGAGTTAGCAAAATCATTTAACCCGAGTAGAAGAGAGATCAGAATTCCAGAGTAAAGATGGGGAATAAAAGATCCTAATACCACCCAATTGTGAGGTGGGCACGTAAGCCACACCATAATGTTAGTAAAAGTTTTTCAAAGACTAAACTCAACGTCGGCCAAGGAGTTGGAAAGGGGGCAACCTACAAGAAGTCGGCTCTGGTACCAACTTGTGACGTCCTCACTCAATCTTGCACTAATCGTATACGCAAATGTGCACGATCAAGATTAGAGACTCACGGAAAGATATCACAACACAACTCTAAACACAAATTAAAGGCATACAAGCTTTATATTACAAGCCAGGGGCCTTGAGGGCTCGAATACATAAGCTCGAATACAAACGAGTCAGCTGAAGCAACAATATCTGAGTACACACATTAGTTAAATAAGTCTGCCTTAAGAAGGCCAGCACAAGCATCAACATGGATCAAAAGGCAAAGCCTCCTGCCTGGGAGCCTCCTAATTACTCTTGGTCGTCGGTGGCCTCCACGTAGTAGTAGGCACCCTCGGGGTTGTAGTAGTCGTCTGTGGTGGCATCTGGCTCCTGGGATCCGTCATCTGATCACAACAATCCGGTATAGGGGAAAAGAGGTAGCAAAGCAACTGTGGGTACTCATCCAAAGTACTCGCAAGACTTACATCAGATCTATTCTAAGTATGCATCGGTATCAAAGGAATGGGGCTATATCTTTGGACTGAACTGCAGAAATGCCAGAAAAGGAGGGAAATCCTAGCCTATCAAAGACTAGCATCTTGAAGCATCTTGCAACATTAGAATAGTGCATATTAGCATATTATAAGTAGCAAGTATGTTGTAGTAACGCCCAGAGATCCTTCCTCGACTCCTAGCGAGAAAGCAAACTCGGGGCCACATATCCATTTCATCATCTCCAGTATCCAGTTCCAGTTGTATAGATCGTGATACAACTCCGAGCGTCTGTTAGCTATTCGAATAGATTAACTTCCCTCCAGGGGTGCATAAACTTACCCAACACACTCGATTAACTTTGGCCGAACACACTTTCCTTGGTCATGCCCGGCCTCAGCTGATCAACACACCATAGTCCTGCCTAGACTCAACAAAGAGGCAAGCACGTTGGTCTACATCCTAAATGCAAAGGGGTCATAGGTCAATCATTCTTTGCAATCCTGCATGTTGCGAACGCGGCCTGGAGCAGACCCACCCTCTTATACAAGCGCATGTGGTTACCGTCCAACTGGGCACGCACCGCTAAACCGTTGATGTATGTCAGCTTTCGGAAGAATTGTACGACACAGAGTGCCCATACTTATTCCCGCGTGGTGGCCAGTGCAAAAAGGCTAGAGGCCTACTCGGATCACATATCCAAACCATCAGTGTCTTGGGAGCACGCGACAATGATCAATGATCCACGATATGTGGTCCTGTCACCCTGTCTCATAGACTTATGGCAAGGGCTAAGAAAGCCTCGCCATGCTGCGTAATTATCTCACGGATATACTCCAGATCAACCCAACTTCACATCACTCGTGGGTACCCCTCGGGGACGACCCTATTTCATCATGGTTCTGGGGTAAATTCAAAGTAACCGTGTGTCTATAACACCAAGGGGGAATCCAAGGAATCACCCTCGATGGATTCCACTTGATGTAACCGTCAGTGTGAACTTGGAGGAATCACCCTCGAGGGTTCACTCTTGATGTGTTGCACGACAGAGTCGTTATCGGAGTGGTGAAGGAGGAATCACCCTTTATAGACCTAGATCGATTAACTACACTACATACATCTCATTAGAAGTGATATACGAGGTATCACCCTTGGCACTCGATAGTAACCCTGCAGTGTCGTACAACTAAGGGGGTGTGATGTGATGTGTCGGGCTCAGGACGTCAATCACGTTGATCGAGTCATCGAACATAAGCGGGGGCAACATGGACAAGGAGAGGGGCCACTGGTGGATCACTAACCAACCTATACTAAGCATATAGGATAAGCACGTAGGTAACAATAGCAGGTTACAAAAGCAGGCTATGCATCAGGATAGGTACAAACAAACAATAATAGCAAAATCTAATGCAAGCATGAGAGATAAGGAATGGGCGATATAGGAATGATCAAGGGGGTTTTGCTTTCCTGGAAGCTCTGTTGAGAGTGGCCGAACGTCAGAGGTGTAATCGTACTCTGGAGCAACGTTAGTCTCAGTGTCCACCGGAGAGAGGAGGGGGAAGGAACAATAAATATAATGAAAACAAGTGCATCACGATGCATGACAAGGCAATAGGCAGTGCTAGAGGTGACCTAACGCAATGCTAAATGATACAGACAAAGAGGGAAAACATCTGGGGATGTTTTCCCGGTGTTTGGCATTTTTTGGATAGATGAGTAAGAGGGGAAGGATCCATGTTCATCATGCTAGAGGCATGTGACAGATGAACGAATAGCATATTCAGATTCGTTACATTTTTCTGAGCAACATTCATATATAAATTATTTTCATTTGATTTATAGATTATTTTATAAGATTTTTCAAAGATTTAAAGATTTTATGAAATTATTATTATTTAAATGAATTCAAAAATTACATTTATTGTGTCAGCATGATGTCAGCACTCAACCCAGCTAGTCCAGGTCAAACCTGACAGCTGGGTCCCACATGTCCTTAACAAAGGGGCTAACAGAGTTTAATTTTAATCTAAAATAGCTAATTAAGTTGTTGGGCCCACCTATCATTGACTAATTATGTCCATTAATTAATTTTAATTTGTTTTTACTTAATTAGGGGGGTGCTTGCTACCTCTTGAGCTCGAGTTGGTTTTTCCCTTGAAGAGGAAAGGGTGATGCAGCAAGTAGAGTAAGTATTCCCCTCAGTTTGAGAACCAAGGTATCAATCCAGTAGCAGACAATGCACAAGTCACCGAATACCTGCACAACAATAAAGCAAACTTGCACCTAACATGGTAAAGGGGTTGTCAATCCCTTCACGGTTACTTGAAAAAGTGTGATCGGATAGAGATAGATAACCGATAAAGTAAATATTTTTGGTTTATAGATCGGAAAGTAAAAGATTGCAAAGGAAGTAAATCAGAAACTAATATTGTAGATCAGAAACTTATATGATGGAAAATAGACCCGGGGGCCATAGGTTTCACTAGAGGCTTCTCTTAAGATAGAAAATATTACGGTGGGTGAACAAATTACTGCTGAGCAATTGATAGAAAAGCGCAAAGTTATAACGATATCTAAGGCAATGATCATGAATATAGGCATCACGTCTGCGTCAAGTAGACCGACTCCTACCTGCATCTACTACTATTACTCCACACATCGACTGCTATCCAGCATGCATCTAGAGTATTAAGTTCATAAAGAACAGAGTAAAGCATTAAGCAAGATGACATGATGTAGAGGAATTAACTCAAGAAATATGATGAAAACCCCATCTTTTTATCCTCGACGGCAACAATACAGTACATGCCTTGCTGCCCCTACTATCACTAGGAAAGGACACCGCAAGATTGAACCCAAAGCTAAGCACTTCTCCCATTGCAAGAAAAATCAATCTAGTTGGCCAAACCAAATCGATAGTTCAAAGAGACTTGCAAAGATATCAAATCATGCAAATAAGAATTCAGAGGAGATTAAAATAATATTCATAGATAAGCTGATCATAAATCCACAATTCATCGGATCTCGGCAAACACACCGCAAAAAAGTATTACATCGAATAGATCTCCAAGAACATAGAGTAGAACATGGTATTGAGAATCAAAGAGAGGGAGAAAAAGCCATCTAGATACTAGCTATGGACCCGTAGGTCTGTGGTAAACTACTCACGCTTCATCGGAAGGGCAATGGTGTTGATGTAGAAGCCCTCTGTGATTGAATCCCCCTCCGGCAGGATGCCGAAAAGGGCCCCTAGATAGGATCTCACGGGTACAGAAGGTTGTGGCGGTGGAAAAGTGGTTTCGTGGCTCCCCTGGATGTTTTTGGGATATATGAGAATATATAGGCAGAAGAAATAGGTCGGTGGAGTCACAAGGGTCCCACAAGGGTGGGGGGCACGCCCTACCCCCCGGGCGTGCCCTCCGTCCTTGTGGCCACCTCGTGGCTTCTCTGACTTGCACTCCAAGTCCTCTCGATGTCTTATAGTCCAAGAAAAATCATCGCAAAAGTTTTATTCCGTTTGGACTCCGTTTGGTATTCCTTTTCTGTGAAACTCTAAAACAAGGAAAAAACAGAAAGTGGCACTGGGCTCTAGGTTAATACGTTAGTCCCAAAAATCATATAAAATAGCTTTATTAATGCATATAAAACATCCAAAACAGATAATATAATAGCATGGAACAATCAAAAATTATAGATACATTGGAGACGTATCAAGCAACCCCAAGCTTAATTCATGCTCGTCCTCGAGTAGGTAAATGATAAAACAGAATTTTTGATGTGGAATGCTACCTAACATATTTATTCATGTAATTTCTTTATTTTGGCATGAATGTTCAGAACCGTATGGACATAAAAACAATAATACTTCAAGCATACTAACAAGGCAATTATGTCTTCTCAAAAGAACATGGCCACAGAAAGCTTATCCCTACAAAATCATATAGTCTGACTATGCTCCATCTTCATCACACAAAATACTCAAATCATGCACAACCCTGATTTTAGCCAAACAATTGTTTCATACTTTAGTATTCTCAGAGTTTTTCAACTTTCACGCAATACATGAGTGTGATCCATAAACATAGCACTATAGGTGGAATAGAATGGTGGTTGTGGAGAAGACAAAAAGAAGGAGATAGGCTCACATCAACTAGGCGTATCAACGGGCTATGGAGATGCCCATCAATAGATATGAATGTGAGTGATTAGGGATTGCCATGCAACGGATGCACTAGAGCTATAAGTTTATGAAAGCTCAAAAAGAAACAAACTGGGTGTGCATCCAACTTGCTTGCTCATGAAGACCTAGGGCAATTTGAGGAACCCATTATTGGAATATAGAAGCCAAGTTCTATAATGAAAAAATCCCACTAGTATATGAAAGTGAGAAAATAGGAGACTCTCTATCATGAAGATCAAGGTGCTACTTTGAAGCATAAGTGTGGAAAAATGATAGTAACATTGCCCCTTCTCTCTTTTTCTCTCATTTTTTAATTTTTTTTTATTTCCTCACATGGGACAATGCTCTAATAATTAAGATCATCACACTTTTATTTACTTACAACCGAAGAATTAAAACTCGATACTAGAACATAATATGACTCTATATGAATGCCTCCGGCAGTGTACCGGGATGTGCAATGACTCAAGAGTGACATGTATAAAAAATGATAAATGGTGGCTTTGCCACAAATACGATGTCAACTACATGATCATGCAAAGCAATATGAAAGTGATGATGCGTGTCATAATAAACGGAACGGTGCAAAGTGGCAATATATCTCGGAATGGCTATGGAAATACCCTATTAGGTAGGTATGGTGGCTGTTTTGAGGACGGTATATGGTGGGTGTTTTGAGGAAGGTAGTGGGTGTATGGTACCGGCGAAAGTTGCGCGACACAAGAGAGGCTAGCAATGGTGGAAGGATGAGAGTGCGTATAATCCATGGACTCAACATTAGTCAAAAGAACTCACATACTTATTGCAAAAATCTACTAGTCCTTGAAACAAAGTACTACACGCATGCTCCTAGGGGAAGGGTTGGTAGGAGTTAACCATCACCCGATCCCAACCTCCACACAAAGGATGACAATCAAAAAATATCTCATGCTCCAATTTCGTTACATAACGGTTCACCATACGTGCATGCTATGGGACTCACAAACCTCAACACAAGTATTTATCAAATTCACAAATACTCACTAGCATGACTCTAATATCACCATCTTCATATCTCAAAACAATCATAAGGAATCAAACTTCTCATAGTATTCAATGCACTTTGTATGAATGTTTTTATTATATCCCTCTTGGATGCCTATTGATGTCTACTACGCAACTTTGTTCTTGTAGACACGTGTTGGGCCTCCAAGCCTAGAGTTTTGTAGGACAGTAGAAATTTCCCTCAAGTGGATGACCTAAGGTTTATCAATCCGTGGGAGGCGTAGGATGAAGGTAGTCACTCTCAAGCAACCCTGCAATCAAATACAAGAAATCTCTTGTGTCCCCAACACACCCAATACAATGGCAAATTGTATAGATGCACTAGTTCGGCAAAGAGATGGTGATAAAAGTGTAGTATGGATAGTAGATATGAGTTTTTGTAGTGCGAACAATAAAAACAGCAAGGTAGTAAATAGTAAAATGGAGCACAAACGGTATTGCAATGATGGAAAATGAGGCATAGGGTGCATACTTTCACTAGTGCAATCTCTCAACAATGCTAACATCATTGGTTCATATGATTATCCCTCAGAGTGCAATAAAGAATTACTCCCGAGTTCCTATTAGCGAAGAACAAAAGATAGACATTGTTTGTAGGGTACGAAACCACCTCAAAGCTATTCTTTCCGATCAATCTATCCTAGAGTTCGCACAAAAACAACAGCAAGCTATTCTTTCCAAACGATCTAATCAAGAGTTCATACTAAAATAACACCATATGATGCATATCAACCAACTCTAATGTCACCTAGATACCCCAATGTCACCGCGAGTACCCGTGAGTTAATTATACGTTATGTATCAAACAATTTCAGATTCATAATACTCAATCCACACAAACAACTACAAGGAGACCCCAAAGTTTCTATCGGAGAAAAGATAATAAAAACGTGCATTAACCCCTATGCATAGACTACCCCAATATCACCTCGGGAATCTGCAAGTTGAGTGCCATAACATATATCAAGTGAATCAAAATAATACCTCATTGTCACCATGGCTATTCATATGCAATACATATATCATATGTTCTCGGATCTGAACATTCAATCCGACAAGACAAAACTTCAAAGGGTAAAGACTCAATTCATCACAACAAGTGTAGAGAGGGGAGAAACATCATATGATCCATCTAAGTTAACAAAGCCCATGATACATCAAGATCGTGACATCTCAAGATCGCGCGCGAGAGAGAGATTAAACACATAACTACTGGTACAAACCCTCAGCCCCGAGGGTGGACTACTCCCTCCTCATCGTGGTGGCCGCCGGGATGATGAAGAGGGCCACCGGTGATGATCTCCCCCTCCGGCAGGGTGCCAGAACGGGCTCCCAATTGGTTTTCAGTTGGTACAGAGGCTTGCGGCGCCGGAACTGCCGATCTAGGGTCTCCCTTCAGAATATTTGGGAATTTATAGGGCAAAGAAGGGGCATGGGAGGCCACTGAGGTGGGCACAACCCACCAGGGCGCACCTGTCGGCCCAGGCGCGCCCTGGTGGGTTGTGCCCCCCTCAGGGCACCCCCAGGTGCTGGTCTGGCCCAATGGTTCTCTTCTGGTCCATAAAAAATCCACAAAAAGTTTCATGGTGTTTGGAGAACTTTCATCTCTGCACAAAAAACAACACCACTGTAGTTCTGCTGAAAAGAGCGTCAGTCCGGGTTAGTTCCATGCAAATCATACCAAAACCATATAAAATTATTGTAAACATGGCATGAATACTTCATAAATTATAGATATGTTGGAGATGTGTCAGCATCCCCAAGCTTAATTCCTACTCGTCCTCGAGTAGGTAAATGATAAAAGAAATAATTTATGAAGTGTGAATGCTAGCAAAGTGCACAAGTTTGATCAATGAAAATTTCAATCACTTTTACTAGCATCATAACAACAATTCTTCCTTATAAAACTTCTCATGACAAAGTACCAATTCACATGTTAAGGTTCAAACAATGAATTATCTTGAAACTCAACAACCTATGTTCTCAGTCACCAAGCAATTGCAATTCAACTTATTCAACAAATTTTAGGTAAGGGCTCCACATACTCAACCATCATATAGTTTTCTATGATTGCTAACACTCTTTGCATACACATGAGCAAAACGTTTCAACCTGACACATAGAAAGATAGGGGCTTATTGTTTTGCCTCCCAACGTATTCACCTCAAGGGTGATGTGAACAATAATAACTCATGCTACCCATATTCAACTGGATATATGTGCCTAGATCTTTCCTCACCACATGATGCTTTCCAAAAGAGAAAAATAAAAAGAAATAGAGAGAAAGACTTTGACTCTTGCATGAAAGTACGTACATAAAAGTAAAAGATAGGCCCTTTGCAGAGGGAAACGAGGTTGACATGTGTCGGGGAAACTGATCCACGAACACCTATGGGACCGGCGGACCGAGCCCCTTTCGGTTCGGCGGGGAGCGGAGGTCGCACGAAGAGCGGATCGAGGCAGTACACACACGAGCAGTTTACCCAGCTTCGGAGCTCTCCGGAGAGATAACACTCCTACTGCTGCTTGTCTGTGTATTCAGTGTTCTTGCTCGGGAGCGATCTCCGCTACAAGACCGAGCGTGGGAGCGTTTCTAGCTTCGAATGAGTCTAACCCCCTCTACGTTGCGCATGGGCCTCCTTTTATACGCTCAAGGGGTCACCGATAGGTGGCAACATAGACAGAAAGGGTAAAAATGGAAAAAGAGTGCGGTAGGTATAGCTACTTCTACTGTAGCCACAGTGCATCATACCTAACCCTGACGGCAGGGGACAAGAGCATTAAATGCCCGTCTGCGTCGTCTAAACAGTGTAAGAAGAGACCGTCACGGGCGCCACCGATCGCCATGATGGCCAGTTTGTCAGCGCCGCTTGCCACCGCGCACCGCTGGCTGCACAGCCTCCCACCACGCGTGCCTGGAAGGGTCCTAGGGCGACACATTGGTGGGTGTGCTGGAGCCTGGGTGCGGAGCGGCCGCTTGCCGCGGCAAGTGCCTTGCCGCGGCTGTTGTCTTGTCGGGCTCGGGAGCTTGTCGCTCACCAAGCCTTGCCGGGGCGCGTGGTGCGCCGCGGCAAGCTTTCTTGTGATGCCTTGGTTGGCCTTCCCGGCAAGCTCCTCTTGCCGGGGCCTTGTCTTCTTTAGCTTGAATACTTTGTTCTTGAATGTCTTCCCGGCAAGCTCCTCTTGCCGGGGTCTTGTCTTTTAAGGAGTCACGGAGGATCTTGGCGTTGACCCGGCGAGCCTTGTCGCGGGGTGCTATAACTGCCCGTGCACAAGTTCGGGATACTAGGGTACCCCTACTCAAGTACACCGACAAGAGCCCCCGGGCCTGGGCCACACACGGTGCCGAGCTCTGTTGGGCCAGGCCCAAAACAGGGCACGGGCACACGCGGCCTGGGTCGTGCCGTTTCCTACTCCGCATCCACCGCGCCCTCCCGAACAGCACGCGTTGATTGCGGCGTCGTGGGAGAGATCGTGGGTGAATTCTTTATTCGAAAAAGCATAACGTCCGCCTCCTCTCTCTTTATAAGCAGAGGAAACAGAGGTCGTTGCTTACTTCGCCGATTACTACTCCAGAATCTCCGCCGCTCCCCCCATCTCTGAGAGAGCAGCGCTCCGCCCCCTCCCCACCGCCGTCGTTGCCACCAACGCCGTCGATCTCCTCCACCACCTCCGCCATGGCTCCGAAGGCCGGGAAGGTCGCGAAGTCGGCCGAGGCGCTGCGGCTCGAGGCGCTGCGGAAGAAGAGGGCCACGTTCCCCGTCGAGCTCGATGCGGAGGGGCTGAGGCAGTGGTTCAACCTGTTCTAGTCGACGGAGACGCGTGCGCATCCGCGCACGAGGGTACTCTCCGCCGCTGCTTCGAGACGGGCTCCATACGGGTATCCCTTCTTCCCGCTGTTCTTCTATTGTGGTCTCTGTCCGCCCTTCTCGGAATTCTTTTGCGACATCATGAACACCTACGGGCTTCATCTCCTTGATTTCACCCCCAACACCGTCTTGACCATGTCCGTTTTCGCACATTTGTGCGAAAACTTTGTCGGAGTCCACCCAAATGTCGCTCTTTTCCGCCATTACTTCATGCCCCAGGTCGAGAGAGGAGAGCCGCTTTCCGGGGGGATCGCCTGGATCTCGAGGGCCGGCAAGAAGGAGGCGTATCTGGAAGGGGAGCTCCGCAGCAAGTGGGAGGAGTGGAGAGCTGAGTGGTGCTGGATCATGGAGGAGGACCCGCAGCCATTCACTGCCCTGCGCTAAGTCCCGGTGGTTCGCGGCAATGATTGGAGCAGCCTGGCCCCGGAGGATGCGAGACTGAAGATTGCCACCACTAGAATCTTGCGCCTTAGGCTTGTCGGGCTGACTGTGGGTGCCGTAGGCGCAGATTTTCTCCGCCGCCACATCGCCCCCCTGCAAGATAGGAGGAGACCTGCTTGGGAGTTTGGTGGGCCGGCAGATATCATGAGGCTGCATCCGGGCCTCAACTTCAACTTCACCGTGCTGGAGCTGGATGCGATGCTCAAGGAGTTGTTCAAGCATGACCCCCAGCACCCAGAGTGGTTTAGGTTGCCGGCGGGAGTCGTTCCGCTGTGCAACAATTCTTCCCTCGACTGCATCCGCGCGATGATGCCGCTGTGCGACTCGCACGGTCTTGTCCCGATGTGGCAAGAGCCGGCGGACGATGTCGTGCAGCAGTTCTTCGACGGGCTGGTGGAGGTTGCGATCCACGCCGACGAGCAGAGGAGCCTCACCCGCGACACCACAGACGAGGAGTTGCAACGCATCGCCACCAGGGCGGAAGAGGCAGCGGCTCCCGCTGCCGCGGGTGAGTTCGGGTTCACCGTGGAAGAGGCAGAGGCAGAGGCGGCGGCAAGCATTGCCGAGCGTGAGTGGATTGACGACGAGGAAGCACTTGCCGCGCCGGAGGTCGAGTCGAGCGATCCCGTCGAGGGTGAGCCTGCCGGGGGCGCGAGCGGCCCGCCATCTCCAAGCCACTTGCCACAGGCGGAGCCCACAGTGCATCCCCCAGCTCAACCAAGAAGGCGCCTTCACAGGGGCAGGGACTCAGCGGGGCGGGAAAGAACTCAGCAACCGACGCGCCGTGCGACACGCTCCACCGCGGCAAGCGATGTTGCCGCGGGAGCGCCTCGTTCCACTGCGACAACTGGAGCGAGATCTTCTCGCGCCACCGCCACTGCGCCCGCCAAGCAGACAAGGGATCCTACCCCTCCGCGTCGTCGCGCCGCAGGTGGGCCAGACTTTGACCTTTCCGCGCTCAGCTCCGACGGTGAGGAAGAAGAGTAAGATTTTTCTGCTTGACTTGTAGTTCTTCAATTTTGTAGCTTTATCTTGTATCTGACTTGCTTCGATCTGAACCTGTTCCTTTTCAGGACGCTGGCTCAAAGAGCGGCGAAGAGGGCCAAGGTACCGGTGGTCATCATTGAGGACGAGCCCACCGAAGAAACAGGGGGAGCGCCCGAGACCACCTTGCCGGACCCGGCAACCACTCCGCGAAGCAGCCCCCAGCGCAGCCCCCAGCGTAAGTACATGATTCACTTTCTGCTTTTTGGGCGCACATGGGTGCTCTTCTCTTTGCCGAAATCTGATCGTTGATTCGCTTGTGTAGGAGCAGAACAGCTTCATCCGGAGGGCTTAGAAACTGCCTCCGACGTGCCTTCCGCTTCCACCACACTGCCAAGGGATGATTCTCCGGCAAGGGAACAATCTCCGGCAAGAGAGGAGTCTCCGGCAAGGGGCATCACCAGCGAGCCACCGGTGGTGGAGCCCATGATCACGGATCCCAGTGCAGGTAATCCCTTGCTTGAAATCCCCCTTGTATTCTTCTGATCTTTCTTTTTGGATCTTGACTTCTTCTCCTTCTCCGTTCGCCAGATCCACCTTCCACAGAGCCGATGGAGGCCGAGGCGGGCGGCGAGGAGAATGTGCTTGGCGATGTTGACAACGCCGCCGCCGAAGAAGAAGCCGGTGCTGATGAACCCGCCGGCGAGGAGACCGCCAAGGCTGCCGGTGTGGGAGCTGGCGAAGGGTCTGGCGGTCACACTGACGGCCCTGAGGCAGCAGGAACGTCAGGCGCTGCACCGACCACCGATCCCTCTGCCGCCGCAGCAGTGCTAGGCTCTGAGGAGCCCCAGCCCGGCGCCTATCTGAAGGCCAGCGAGGGTGTCTTCATCTAGTTCCCCTGGGCCTTGAGCTCCAGGGCGCCTGTTGAAGGAGAAGCTTTTGACGGGGAGGTGCTCACCTCCGCTGGGCTATCACTGGTCGACGCGCCAAGCAGCAGCAGCGGCGAGTCTGAGGAAGCGCGGCTACTCCGGAAGCTAGTGTCGCTGTACCGCGCCCGCCAAGCCAAGGTGGAGTCCCGGGAAGCGCTTATCGCGCAGGCGGGAGCGAACATTGATAAGCATGCAGAGGAGCTCCGGGAGCGCAACCAGGAGGCCCCCCGGGCCATCGCAGAGGAGCGCGCGCAGCTCGTCGAGGCCAGGAAGGCGTTTATTCTTGAGAAGGCCGAGGCCGAAGAGCAGCAGCGGCTTGCTGCCGAGGAGTTTTCTGCGCGGGAAGGAGAGCTGACTCAGCGGAAAGTGAACCTCGATAGCCAGGAGGAGGATCTTGCCGCGCGTGAGCAGGCACTTGGCGGGGCGCTCAAGGAAGCAAAGGACGCGGCCGCAGCTGCCGAGGCCGCCAAGGAGGGATTGGAGGCAAAGGTGGCGCAGCTAGAGGCCGGTCTGAAAGCAAGCGGGGAGGAGCTTGCCGCGCTCAAGCTCGAGCGCGAGAAGGACGCCCTTGCCCACGGTGAGTTGCAGGGCCAACTTGCTAAGAAGGGCAAGGAACTGAGCGCCGCCAAGGATTCCAACGCCGATCTGGAGCTGAAGCTGGCCACCCTGATGGAGACGCTGGACGGCGCCAGGAAGTGGGAGGCGGATTTGAAGGAGGAGATCAAGGGCAATGAAGCGTTGCTGGCGAGGGCCACCGAGACCCAGAACACCTTCAAGGATACTGTGGAGCTCTGGACGGAGGGCCTCGTGAACATCGCTGCTGTCATTGACAGGGAGCTGGCGCAGCTAGGGGTGGAGGACTTTGGGTACCCCTCCGATGAGAATCTTCCCCCCAGCGCCAAGCTCACCATATTCTTCAAAGGCATGGCGACAGCCCTTCAGCGGCTTCGAGAGAGGATCCCGAAGCAGCTGGCCGACGAGTCGCGCACAATCTGCGCCCGAGTCTTGGAGAAGGTGTTGGTGAAGGTGGCCTTCCGCAACCCAGGCCTCAACTTCACCAACGTCCTGAGGAAGCTGCCGGCGGATGCTGATCTTGACGCACTCAAAGCCCTTGTCGCACCCATTGTGGACAAGGTGAATGAGGTCAAGAGGGTTGATGGCGGCCGCGTAGATTAGGCCGTCCGTTTTCTTCTTTTCTTGCCCCTGCCAGTCATGTCATGGGAACACTTTATTAGAGGCGTGACAAGTTACTTTTGTAATATAACTCTATCTTAGGTACTGAATGCCATCTTACTTCATTTACTTGACTCTTGGCTTTGTATGTTTCTGCCCTACGCTTTTTAGGAAAAACTTGCCGGCGCAAGTACCCTTGCCGCGAGCGCTGAGTGCGGAACTTCAGCAGCCTGCTGGCGGTGCCGCTACCGACAAGTAACCTTGCCGCAACTAGTCGCAGGTCACTTAAGTTTTTGAGCGGACTCGAAACAAAGTAAGGGCGCAACTAGCTGCGAGTTGGTTCCTTCGCGCACAGGTTTTCCATACAATGCACGATCGTTCAAGGAAAATAACTAAAAAATTAAAAACTGATCACTCAAACTTTGGCAACTTAGCTTTTCTGTCGTTTGCTTCTCGGCAAGGCGAAACTTTCTTGAACGGCCCGGTCCACCTCATTATCTTCTCCTTTCCCCCCGGCAAACTTTGTGTGCGAGGGAACCTTTTCCTTCTTGAGAAAAAGAAAAAAGAGAAAATAAAGATATGGAGCCTTACAGCTCGTTATCGCTTACCGGAGGCAGGTGCTGCACAAAATGTCAGATAACATATGCAAAAAAATGAAAATAGCATGAAATTGACAAGATGTGCGGAGCACATGAGTTTTATTTACGCACGGGGTCTGCGCCCGGCTTTGTACAAAGGATTACATGCAACAGCGGCAAGACTTGTACAAAAGGTGGTTGCCGGAAAAGCTTCCGGCAACCGCGCCCTATGGGTAAAACTTACAAAGATGTTCAATGTTCCAGGAGTTGCTCACCGGAATGCCATCTTCGGTCTCAAGGCGGACAGCGCCGGGCCTAGTGACTCGTTTCACCCGATAAGGGCCTTCCCACTTCGGCGTCAACTTGTTGGAATTCTTGGCGGACTGAACGTGCCGAAGAACAAGGTCGCCTTCCTCGAAACTTCTGGCCTTAACTTTGCGGCTATGGTAGCGACGCAAAGCTTGCTGGTAGCGAGCGGCTCGCACAGCAGCCTGAAGACGGTCTTCCTCAAGGAGCAGCGCGTCATCTTGTCGCAGCTGCTCTTGCTCGAGCTCATCATAAGCGAGCACTCGAGGTGACCCGTAAACGAGTTCCGTGGGGAGAACTGCCTCTGCTCCATAGACTAGAGCAAAAGGTGTCTGGCCAGTGGCTCGATTTGGCGTTGTTCTGATCGACCAAAGAACCACCGGCAGCTCCTCGATCCAGTTGGTTCCGCACTTGCGTAGCCTGTCAAAAGTTCTGGTCTTGAGTCCCCGCAGCACTTCGGCATTTGCCCTCTCCGCTTGACCGTTGCTTCTCGGGTGGGCAACAGAAGCGAAGCAGACCTTGGTGCCAAGATCTTGGACATACTGCATGAAGGTGCGGCTCGTGAATTGCATGCCATTGTTGGTGATGATCCTGTTAGGGATCCCGAAACGGCAAACAACCGACATGAAGAACTTGACTGCTGACTGTGTTGTCACCTTCCTTACTGGTTCCACTTCCGGCCACTTTGTGAACTTGTCGATGGCGACGTACAAGAACTCAAAGCCCCCGACAGCTCGGGGGAAGGGGCCGAGGATGTCGAGCCCCCAGACCGAAAACGGCCATGATAAAGGGATTGTCTGGAGAGCTTGAGCTGGCTAGTGTATCTGCTTGGAATGGAACTGGCATGCTTCACACTTGGTTACTTGTGCAGTTGCATCCTGGAGGGCTGTCGGCCAGAAGAAACCTTGCCGGAACGCTTTGCCGGCAAGTGCTCGTGCGCCAATGTGGTGACCACATATGCCTCCATGTATCTCTGCCAACAGCTGCTGTCCATCTTCCCGGCGAATACACTTCAATTTCACACCGTTGAGTCTTATTCTGTACAGTGTGTTGTCAACAAACTTGTACATACTTGACTGCCGGGCTACTCTTTCCGCTTCTTCTTGCTCTTCGGGAAGTTCTCCTGTCTGAAGGAAACGAACAATCTGTTGTGCCCATGCTGGAGCTTGCGGCTCGACAGCAAGGACTAAAGGCATATTTGCCGCTGCGGGAACATCCGCTTATACGGCAAGAACCTGCGGTTCAGCCGGAGCGTGATGCTCCCCGGCAAGCTTGCCGGAGCAAAACTTGTCGGGATTGTCTGCTTCAACGGAACAAACCGTGAGGCTCGCCGGAGCAGACTGCTCCTCAGCACTCTTGGCGTTGATCTTGGGGACCTTCTTGGCGGTGGCTTCGGGAAGCTCTGCCGAAAAGTAGTCGCCAGAAACCAACTTCCTCTTCTTGCTCTGTCCAGTTGATGGTGTTACAGATGGTTGAGTCAGCTTGAGCACAAAGATCCCTGGTTCCACAGGTAACTTTAGTGCGGCGCACTTTGACAGGCCATCAGCAATATCATTCTGAGCTCGTGGAACATGCTCCATTTGCAGGCCGTCAAAGTGTTCTTCTAGCTTTCTCACTTCACTGACGTAGGCTTCCATCAACGGACTCTGGTAGCTCTTGTTCACTTGGCGGACGACAAGCTGTGAGTCACCCCTGACAATGAGCTTCTTGATCCCAAGGTCTGTTGCGATTCTGAGGCCAGCAAGCAAACCCTCATACTCTGCAGTATTGTTTGTTGCTTGCTCCTTGGGAAAGTGCATCTGGACTACGTACTTGAGGTGCTCTCCGATGGGTGCGACAAGCAGCACGCCAGCACCGGCGCCTTGAAGCGAGAAGGCACCATCAAAGTACATCAGCCACTCCCTGCTTGCCTCCTTGACGGGGATGCTCGTTTCTGGGATTTCTTCATCTGGTGTTGGCGTCCATTCTGCTATGAACTCTGCCAATGCTCTGCTTTGGATAGTAGAAGTGCTCTCGAACTTGAGGCCAAAGCTTGACAGTTCTAGTGCCCACTCGACAATCCTGCCTGTTGCTTCCGGATTCTGCAATATCCTCTTCAGCGGAAAGCGAGTGACAACTGTGATCTCATGTGCCTGGAAGTAATGACGCAGCTTTCTCGAGGCCATGAGAAGGCCGAAAAGCAACTTCTGCACACCAGAGTACCTTGACCTAGCTCCCTGCAGAAGGTAACTGACAAAGTAGACTGGGCGCTGCACCATTTTCTTCTGCACCTCTTTGCATGTCTGCGCAAATCCATCTTTGTCGGGACCAGAGCTTGTCGGAGAAGCCCCCTGCTTGTCGCTGGATTCACTTGCCGCGGTTGCTGGCTCATCGTCCACCTCCCTCTCCGCTACTAACGCAGCACTAACCACTTGATTGGTTGCTGCTAGATACAGCAGCAACTTCTCTTGTGGCTTAGGTGCGACAAGTATTGGAGTAGAGGACAGGTACCTCTTCAAGTCCTGCAGCGCAGCCTCTGCTTCCGGAGTCCATCTCATCGGACCCGCCTTTTTCAATATTTTGAAAAATGGCAGGGCACGCTCAGCAGACTTAGAGATAAACCTGCTGAGAGCAGCCACGCAACTGGCAAGTCTTTGTACATCCTTGACGCACTTCGGTGCTTCAATCTGCTCAATGGCCTTGACCTTGTCGGGATTGGCTTCAATTCCCCGCTGAGACACAAAGAACCCGAGAAGCTTGCCGGAAGGGACTCCAAACACGCACTTCTCAGGGTTAAGCTTGAGGTTGATCTTGCGCAGATTTGCAAAGGTTTCATCTAAATCTTGAATCAGGGTTGCCTTGTCTTTGCTCTTGCCACTATATCATCCATGTAGGCTTCCACATTTCTGTGTATCTGGGGCTCAAAAGCGACATGGACCACCCTTGCAAATGTTGAACCAGCATTCTTCAACCCGAAGGGCATCCGTACGAAACAGTATGTGCCACATGGGGTGATGAATGCGTTTTTCTCCTCATCTTCCTCTGCCATGAAGATCTAATGGTATCCTGAATATGCATCAAGAAACGAAAGCAAATCACATCCGGCTGTGGAGTCAACAATCTGGTCAATGCGCGGCAAGGGAAATGGGTCTTTGGGACAAGCTTTATTGACATCAGTGAAGTCTATACAAAGCCTCCATTTCCCGTTGGCCTTGCGCACAACTACAGGATTGGCCAACCACGTGGGATGGAGCACTCCTCTGACAAGGCCTGCTGCTTCCAGCTTCTTGATTTCTTCTGCAATAAATTCTTGGCGCTCCACTGCTTGCTTCCTGAATTTTTGCTTGACGGGCCGCGCATGAGGACAAACGGCTAGGTGGTGCTCAATTACTTTCCTGGGAACACCGGGGATATCAGACGGTTGCCATGCAAACACGTTGACATTCGCCTGCAGGAAAGCAATGAGCGCGCTTTCCTATTTTGGGTCGAGGGTGGCACTGATGGTGAAGGTACCACCAGTGCCGTCCTCCTTGGCGGACACCTTCTTGGTCTCCGATGGAGCTGCCATCGTCTTCTTGTACTTGCCGGTGGAGCTCGATGGTGCGTCCTCGATGGTAGCGCAGCACTCCGAAGAGGTGCGCTTGCCGGAGTGGGCATCAGAACTCTTGCCGGACTTGGTCTTCTTCTTCCCCTCGGGAGCTTCAGCGGCAAGTGACTTGCGATCGGCTGCGGCAGCTGCTTCCCGGTAAATCTTGTCGGCGCAGATAAGGGCATCCTTCTTGTCACCAGGGACAGAAATGACACTTATCGGGCCAGGCATCTTGAGCATGTTATATGCATAATGAGAGGCTGCCATGAACTTGGCGAGTGCTGGACGGCCAAGGATCCCATTGTAGGGCAATGGAAAGTCGGCAACGTCAAAAGTTACCCTCTCAGTTCTGAAGTTTAGCTCGCTGCCAAATGTGACCGGCAGCGTGATCTTTCCCTTCGGCTTGCTCCTTCCCGGGTTGATTCCTTGGAATGTGCCGGTCTCCTCGAGCTCGCTGTCAGGGATCTGGAGTTTCTGGAGGACCGCAGAGGAGATTAGGTTCAAGCCGGCCCCGCCGTCAACTAGCATCTTTGTGACTTTGAGGTTGCGGATAGTTGGAGAAACCAACATCGGCAAGCACCCGACCGCAGTTATGCGATCAGGGTGGTCCTCAATATCAAAGATGATAGGCGTGCTGGACCATTTCAGAGGCTTGCGTGACTCTACGGATGGTTCTGCTGCATTAACTTCCCGCATCCACTGCTTGAGTTGGCGGTGCGAAGTATGCAGGGAAGCACCACCGTCAACGCACAGGACCTTTGTGGCCATCTGAAATTCCTGCTCATCGGCCTCGTCATCATCCATGTCCTCGTCATCGTCGTCGTCTTCATCCTTGTCGCGGCCACGGGGAGGTCTGTCTCCTTGCCGCTGCTTGGCCTTGCCGCGGCGTCCTCCCCGGCCGGGGCGTTTCTTACCGGCTCCTCCAGCACCTTCCTGGGCCTTCTCCTTGTCGCGTCGCTCGTACTCAGCTTTTTGCTGCTCGACAAGCTGCTCGACCTTCTTGCAGCTCTGGAGGTCATGGCCCTTGGTGCGGTGGATCTTGCAATACTGCTTGCCGGAGCTGTCCTGCTTGTCGGCGGCCGCCACAGCCTGGGCCTCCTTGCCGGAGCCACCAGTCTTAGTTTCCTTAGCGCCACCTCCGTTGCCGGACTGCTCGACAACTAGCACTTCTTTGCCCTTCTTCTTTCTGTTGTTCCGCCGCCGGCCTTTCCTTGCCGGGGCGGCATCCTCACTGTCAGATCCTCCTACTCCTGTATTCTCTACGGGGAGCCTCCTCCCCTCTTTAGCGCGTGCACACTTGTCGGCCAGGGCATAAATCTCGCTGACGTCCCTGATCTTGCACATCACCATCTCCTCCCTCATCCTGCGGTTTCGCACGTTCTGATGAAACGCGCTGATAACCGCGGCAGGGTGGACGTCTGGGATGTTGTGCTGTACACGGCTGAATCTCTGAATGTACTTGCGCAGGGACTCTCCTTCCTTCTGGGCGAGAAGATGAAGGTCGCTCTCTTGGCCATGTGGCTTGTGGCCGCCTGTAAAGGCGCCGACAAACTGATGGCATAGATCTGCCCAAGAGGAAATGGAGTTTTCCGGCAAGTGCAAGAGCCAGGATCGGGCGTTTGGCTTGAGCACCAGCGAGAAGTAGTTGGCAAGGATCTTGTCGTCTCGCCCCCCGGCAGCCTGCACCGCGATGGTGTAGATGCTGAGGAACTCCAACGGATGCGACTTGCCGTCGTACTTCTCCGGTACGTCTGGTTTGAAGTTCTTCTTGCTGGGCCACTGGACTTGCTGCAGCTCAGGGGTGAACGCAGGGCAACCTACCGCATACGGCAAGTCACCTGGTTCCCCCGGCGCATGCATGTCGACAGAGGGCCCAGCGCGCTGGTCAGATTGACGTCGCGCTTCTCTTTGGTGCTCGATGCGAGTGCGAGCGTCCTCTTGTTGTCGTTCGTGGAGAACTTGGCGCTGATCTCGGCGAGCTCATGGATTCGATGACGCGGTGGAACCGCTGTCGGGGTGGATCCGGCGATTCGGCGATCTTGGCCTTCATGGAGGGGAGTGCATGGAAGTTGCACCCCCATTGGTCTTGTCGCCATCGGCTCGCGTCCGGCCATCTTGCCGCGGCAGCGAGGCGCTTGGTTGCCGCGCAGTGTCGCCGTTGGCGAAGCCGATGAGGCTCTGGATAGTGGCCCTCCACTCGTCGGTCTTGTCCATCGTCGGAGGGTAATCTAGAAGTAGTTGAGCTCGCGCCAAGGCTTCCGCTGGAGTGGTGGGCGGTAGAGGTGAACGGTGCGAGGAGAGGGACATGCTCGGACTCCTAACCACGTTAGAAGGAGTAGTATCCCGTCCAGGCGACCGTATCTCGCTCGGGCCAGCATGTTGACGTGCATGCTGGTCTTGGATGCCATGAGAACCACCAGCTTGATCTTGATCCAACGGACGTATGGCGCTGCGAACGCCGTGACGTTGCTGGTCCCGCGCCTCCTGAGATGGGAGCGGTGCGCGTACGGACGCCGAGGTCTGCGCGGCCTTGTCCTTGGACTTGGCAGCGCTGTGAGCACCCTCGTCGACGCCCGTTCTTCCGCCGGCGTCTACTCCACCACCCGCTTGCTCTGGTGGTGGTGGAAACGACGCGGACGGAACAGCTGCCTCCGAAGCCTTCTTCTTTGGTGGCATGTTGATGAAGTCGATGAAGATTTAGCTCGTGTGCACGCCGGATCGGGTTCACACAATCTCGAC
This sequence comes from Triticum aestivum, assembly GCF_018294505.1. NCBI lineage: Eukaryota > Viridiplantae > Streptophyta > Magnoliopsida > Poales > Poaceae > Triticum > Triticum aestivum. The sequence continues at coordinate 417,509,630 of NC_057810.1, forward strand.
GCCCCCTACCTGGCGCGCCAAAGATGTCAGGGAAACTGATCCACGAACACCTATGGGACCGGCGGACCAAGCCCCTTTCGGTTCGGCGGGGAGCAGAGGTCGCACGAAGAGCGGATCGAGGCAGTACACACGAGCAGTTTACCCAGCTTCGGAGCTCTCCGGAGAGATAACACTCCTACTGCTGCTTGTCTGTGTATTCAGTGTTCTTGCTCGGGAGCGATCTCAGCTATAAGACCGAGCGTGGGAGCGTTTCTAGCTTCGAATGAGTCTAACCCCCTCTACGTTGCGCATGGGCCTCCTTTTATACGCTCAAGGGGTCACCGACAGGTGGCAACGTAGACAGAAAGGGTAAAAATGGAAAAAGAGTGCGGTAGGTACAGCTACTTCTACTGTAGCCACAGTGCATCATACCTAACCCTGACGGTAGGGGACAAGAGCATTAAATGCCCGTCTGCATCGTCTAAACAGTGTAAGAAGAGACCGTCAGGGGCGCCAACAATCGCCACGATGGCCAGTTTGTCAGCGCCGCTTGCCACCGCGCACCGCTGGCTGCACAGCCTCCCGCCACGCGTGCCTGGAAGGGTCCTAGGGCGACACGTTGGTGGGTGTGCTGGAGCCTGGGTGCGGAGCGGCCGCTTGCCGCGGCAAGTGCCTTGCCGCGGCTGTCGTCTTGTCAGGCTCGGGAGCTTGTCGCTCACCGAGCCTTGCCGGGGCGCGTGGTGCGCCGCGGCAAGCTTTCTTGTGATGCCTTGGTTGGCCTTCCTGGCAAGCTCCTCTTGCCGGGGCCTTGTCTTCTTTAGCTTGAACACTTTGTTCTTGAATGTCTTCCCGGCAAGCTCCTCTTGCCGGGGTCTTGTCTTTTAAGGAGTCACGGAGGATCTTGGCATTGACCCGGCGAGCCTTGCCGCGGGGTGCTATAACTGCCCGTGCACAAGTTCGGGATACTAGGGTACCCCTACTCTAGTACACCAACAACATGCGCTTATTTGTTTGTATGCTCAACCTCTTAGTGCAGAAGAACGTCAAGTTATATTGCCCCTTATGATAGCAACCTTTATTATGCAGTCTGTCACTTTTATGCTTTGCCATCACAAGTTTGTACAACGCTCAATTTTCTCTTACACTAAATGATCTAACACTTTTAGAAGCAATTTTTATTGCCTTATTGCACTGATGACAACTTACTTGAAGGATCTTGCTCAATCCATAGGTAGGTATGGTGGACTCTCAAAACAAGATTTGGGTTTAATGGTTTTTGGATGCACAAGTAGTATGTCTACTTGGTGCGGAATTTTTGGCTAGCAAAGATAGGGGGCAAGCACCACATGTTGAAGGATCTATGACAATATAACTTCTATGTGAATATGAAAAAACATAAATCATTACATTGTCTTCCTTGTCCAACATCAACAATTTTGGCATATAATATTTTGATGCGGGCTCACAACCACAAAAGATTTCCAAGATAGTGTATTTGCATGTGAAAGTTCTCTTCCTTATACTAATTATTCATCAATTGCTTGTATGACCAATATTGTGATTGTCAAGCTTCAAAAGCTTTCACTTTATAAACCCAATGTGAAGCCACTACTAGGCATGCTATGAACATGTAATTTCAACTCCATGATATTCAATTCATTCAACAATTTACTCATAGGATATAAGTGAAGCACAAGAGTAAATGACAAGCTACTCCAAAAATATATAAGTGAAGATCAAGGGAGTAGTTATGTAGATGGGTAGATATTTTGAGGACTCTCATTTATTTAAAACTTTCAGATCTAAATATTTTATTAAAACAGAAAGCAAAACAAAACAAAATGACATTCCAAGAATAGGACACATCATGTGAAGAAGCAAAAACTTAGGCTCAACCGATACTAACCGATAATTGTTGAAGAAGAAAGGTGGGATGCCTACTGGGGCATCCCCAAGTTCAGATGCTTGAGACTTCTTGAAATATAAATGCTTGAGCTTTTGTGCCTCCTTAATTCTTCTCATATCACGGTTTCCCTACATCTCAAAAACTCCATCCACACAAAACTCAACAAGAACTCGTGAGATAAGTTAGTATAAATCAGTGCAAAACCTTGTCATTCTCTACTGTAGAAAATTTATAAAATCATTATTAAACATTGCATACTAAATGCCTCTGCATATTTAATACTCCTATCCTCATATAGAAACATTAAACAAGCAAAGATATGCAAACAGTGCAAACATAACAGCAATCTGCCAAAACAGTACAGTCTGTAAAGAACGCAATATTCGTCATACTTCCCTAGTGCCAAAAATTCTGAAAAAATTACCACACCTAAGAATATTTATCAGATCTTATTTTGCAAAAAGTTTCAGCATTTTATCACATTCTAACTTTTCTATGGAATTTTTGCAACAGCGGTAAACTTTCTGTTTTCAAACAGCAACATGTGTACTCGCAAAATAAGCATGGCAAAGGCTATCATTGCCACTTTTATTGAAATAAAAGATGCAAAACATTATTATAAATAACATAAAACAAATCCTAACAAAATAAATTGACGCTCCAAGAAAAATTCATATCATGTGACGAATGAAAACATAGCTCCAAGTGAGGTTACCAATAATGTTGGGGACAAAAGAGGGGATGCCTTCCAGGGCATCCCCAAGCTTAGTTGCTTGGATCTTCCTTAAATATTACCTTGGGGTGCCTTTGGCGTCCCCAAGCTTAGGGTCTTTTCACTTCTTATTCTCCTCATATTGACATCTCACCCAAAACTTGAAAACTTCAATCACACAAAACTTAACCGAACTTTGTGAGATAGGTTAGTATGATAAAGAGCAAACCATTCCACTTTTTGTACTGTCAAAGACAAGATTCATAATTGTTCTCACATAACTCCTACTGTAGCATATCATTTCTACAATTTATATTGAGCAATATAAGCCATAGAAACAAGGAAACAAGCAAACTATGCATTGAAAATAGAATCTGTCAAAAATAGAACAATCTGTAGTAATCTGTACTCAAACCATACTTCTACTACTCCAAAAATTATGAAAAAAATTAGGACCACGTGAGAAATTTTCATATTAATCTTCTGCAAAAGAATCAACTCAAAAGCACTCTTCTGTTAAAAATGAGAGCTATTTTGGTGAGCGCAGAAGTTTCTGTTTTTCAGCAAGATCAACTCAACTATCACCCAACATGGTCCCAAAGACTTTACTTGGCACTTTATTGAAACAAAAACAATAAAACATGATTACTACAGTAGCATAATCATGTGAACACACAAAAACAGTAGATAAAAGTGTTGGGTTGTCTCCCAACAAGCACTTTTCTTTAATTCCTTTTAGCTAGGCATGATGATTTCAATGATGCTCGCATAAAAGATAAAAATTGAAACAGGAAAAAGAGCATCATGAATCACATGGCAAGCACATTTAATCCTAACCCACTTCCTATGCATAGGGATTTTGTGAGCAAATAATTCATGGGAACAAGAATCAACTAGCATAGGAAGGCAAAACATGCATAACTTCAAAACTTTCAACACATAGAGAGGAAACTTGATATTATTGAGATATGTAGAAGCATATGTTCCTCTCTCATAATAATTTTCAATAGAATCATGAAGAAATTCAACAATATAACCATCACATAAATCAATCTTTTCATGACACATAAGCATAGCAATTTTGTTACTGTCCACATAAGCAAGTTTATTCTCATGAATAGTGGTGGGAGCAAACTCAACAAAATAACTATCATGAGATTGAAAATTAAATTCATGATGACAAGTTTCATGGGTATAATTATTCAATATAGCATACATGTCATCACCATAACCATCATAGGTAGCGACCTTGTTCTCATAGTCTATTGAGGCCTCATCCAAAATGGTAAATTCATCATTAAATAAGTCATGACCTCTCCGAATCCACTTTCATCATTATAATCATCATAAATAGGAGGCATGCAATCATTATAACAAATTTGCACATCAAATCTTGGGGGACTAAAAACATCATCTTCATCAAACATAGCATCCCCAAGCTTGTGGCTTTGCATATCATTAGCATCATGGATATTCAAAGAGTTCATGCCAACGACATTGCAATCATGCTCATCATTCAAAGATTCTATGCCAAACATTTTATAACATTCTTCTTCTAACAATTGAGCACAACTTTTCAATCCATCATTTTCAAGAAAGATATTATAAAGAGGATCAATAATATGATGCAACCTTAATTCCATTTTTATGTAGTTTTCTTTTATAAACCAAACTAGTAATAAAACAAGAAACTAAAAGATTCGATTGCAAGATCTAAAGATACACATTCAAGCACTCACCTGCCCGGCAACGACGCTATAAAAGAGCTTGATGTCTACTATGCAACTTTATTCTTGTAGACACGTGTTGGGCCTCCAAGCGCAGAGTTTTGTAGGACAGTAGCAATTTTCCCTCAAGTGGATGACCTAAGGTTTATCAATCCGTGGGAGGCGTAGGATGAATATAGTCTCTCTCAAGCAACCCTGCAATCAAATACAAGAAAACTCTTGTGTCCCCAACACATCCAATACAATGGAAAATTGTATAGATGCACTAGTTCGGCGAAGAGATTGTGATAGAAGTGTAGTATGGATAGTAGATATGAGTTTTTGTAGTGCAAACAATAAAAACAGCAAGGTAGTAAATAGTAAAGCGGAGCACAAACGGTATTGCAATGATGGAAAATGAGGCCTAGGGTGCATACTTTCCCTAGTGCAATCTCTCAACAATGATATCATAGTTGGATCATATGATTATCCCTCATAGTGCAATAAAGAATCACTCCTGAGTTCCTATTAGCGGAGAACAAAAGATAGAAATTGTTTGTAGGGTACGAATCCACCTCAAAGCTATTCTTTCTGATCAATCTATCCTAGAGTTCATACAAAAATAACAGCAAGCTATTCTTTCCAATCAATCTAATCAAGAGTTTGTACTAAAATAACACCATATGATGCATATCAACCAACTCTAATGTCACCTAGATACCCCAATGTCATCGCAAGTACCCATGAGTTAATTATATGATATGTATGAAACAATTTTAGATTCATAATACTCAATCCACACAAAGAACTACAAGGAGACCCCAAAGTTTCTATCAGAGAAAAGATAATAAAGGCATGCATCAACCCCTATGCATAGACTACCCCAATATCACCTCGAGAATCCGCAAGTTGAGTGCCATAACATATATCAAGTGAATCAAAATAATACCCCATGGTCACCACGGTTATTCATATGCAATACATATATCATGTGTTCTTAGATCTGAACATTCAATCCGACAAGACAAAACTTCAAAGGGTAAAGACTCAATTCATCACAACAGGTGTAGAGAGGGGAGAAACATCATATGATCCATCTATATTAACAAAGCCCATGATACATCAAGATCGTGACATCTCAAGATCGCGCGCGAGAGAGAGATTAAACACACAGCTATTGGTACAAACCCTCAGCCCCAAGAGTGGGCTACTCCCTCCTCATCGTGGTGGCTGCCGGGATGATGAAGATGGCCACCAGTGATGATCTCCCCCTCCGGTAGGGTGCCGGAACAGGCTCCCGATTGGTTTTCGATGACTACAAAGGCTTGCGGCGGTGGAACTTCCGATCTAGGGTCTCCCCAAGTGTTTTCGGAATATTTCAGAATTTATAGGGCGAAGAAGGGGTACAGGAGGCCACCGAGGTGAGCACAACCCACCATGGCACGCCTGGGGGGCCCAGGCATGCCCTGGTGGATTGTGCCCCCTCGGGGCACCCCCCAGGTGCTGCTCCGGCCCAATGGTTCTCTTCTGGTCTATAAAAAATCCAAAAAAAGTTTCGCTGTGTTTGGAGAACTTTCATTTCTGCACAAAAAAACAACACCACGGTAGTTCTGCTGAAAACAGCGTCAGTCCGGGTTAGTTCCATGCAAATCATACCAAAACCATATAAATTTTTTGTAAACATGGCATGGATACTTCATAAATTATAGATATGTTGGAGACGTGTCACCTATCATATTAGGACAAAATTTATAACCAAAGCAAATTACCATGTTGTTTAGAGACTCCCAAAATAATATAAGTGAAGCACGAGAGTTTATCAATTTCTATAAAACAAAGCCACCGCCTGTGACACCCCCGATTCAATCATACACTAATCATGCACACAAATGTGTACGGTCAAGATCAGGGACTCACGAGAAGATATCACAACACAACTCTAAAAGTAAAATAAGACATACAAGCATCATATTACAAGCCAGGGGCCTCGAGGGCTCAAACACAAGTGCTCGACATAACCGAGTCAGCGGAAGCAACAATATCTGAGTACAGACATAAGTTAAATAAGTTGACATAAGATGGCTAGCACAAACTGGGATACAGATCGAAAGAGGCACAAGCCTCCTGCCTGGGATCCTCCTAAACTACTCCTGGTCGTCGTCAGCGGCCTGCACGTAGTAGTAGGCACCTCCAGTGTAGTAAGAGTCGTCGTCGACGGTGGCGTCTGACTCCTGGGCTCTGACATCTGGTTGCGACAACCAGGTAGAAGGGAAAGGGGGAAAAGAGGGAGAAAAGCAACCGTGAGTAATCATCCAAAGTACTCGCAAGCAAGGAGCTACACTACATATGCATGGGTATATGTGTAAAAAGGCAATATCAGCGGACTGAACTGTAGAATGCCAGAATAAGAGGGGGATAGCTAGTCCTATCGAAGACTACGCTTCTGGCAGCCTCCGTCTTGCAGCATGTAGAAGAGAGTAGAATGAAGTCCTCCAAGTAGCATCGCATAGCATAATCCTACCCGGCGATCCTCCCCTCGTCGCCCTGTGGAAAAGCGATCACCGGGTTGTATGTGGAACTTGTGTGGGTGTGTTTTATTAAGTATCCGGTTCTAGTTATCATAAGGTCAAGGTACAACTCCGGGTCGTCCTTTTACCGAGGGACACGGCTATTCGAATAGATAAACTTCCCTGCAGGGGTGCACCACATAACCCAACACGCTCGATCCCATTTGGCCGGACACACTTTCCTGGGTCATGCCCGGCCTCGGAAGATCAACACGTCGTAGCCCTACCTAGGCACAACAGAGAGGTCAGCACGCCGGTCTAAATCCTATGGTGCAGGGGTCTGGGCCCATCGCCCATAGCACACCTGCATGTTGCGAGGGCGGCCGGAAGCAGAACTAGCCCCCTTAATACAAGAGCAGGCTTACATTCCAATCCGGCGCGCGCCGCTCAGTCACTAACGTCACGAAGGCTTCGGCTGATACCACGACGTCGAGTGCCCATATCTTTCCTGCGTAGTTGGTTAGTGCGTATAGGCCAGTGGCCAGACTCAGATCAAATACCAAGATCTCGTTAAGCGTGTTATTATGAAGTAACCACGGACGCTGACCAGGGCCAGGCCCACCTCTCGCCTAGGTGGTCTCAACCTGCCCTGTCGCTCCGCCACAAAGTAATAGTCGGGGGCCGTCGGGAACCCAGGCCCACCTCTACCGGGATGGAGCCACCTGTCCTTCCAGGCCCCACATCGGAATCACTTGCGGGTACTCAACAAGCTGACCCGACTTTAGTCACCATCTGTATAGTATGTATATATGTATAGTATATACCCGTGATCACCTCCCGACTGATCACGGCCAAATAGTATAGCAAGGCAGACTGACAAGAATGTAGGGCCAATGATGATAAAGTAGCATCCTATACTAAGCATTTAGGACTGCGGGTAAGGTATCAATGACTGTAGCAATAATGACAGGCTATGCAGCAGAATAGGAGTAACCGAACAGTAACATGCTACACTACTCTAATGCAAGCACTATAGAGAAGAATAGGCGATATCTGGTGATCAACGGGGGCTTGCCTGGTTGCTCTGGCAAGAAGGAGGGGTCGTCAACACCGTAGTCGAACTGGGCAGTAGCAGCGTCGGTCTCGTAGTCTACCGGAGAGAAGAGGGGGAAGAAACAGTAAATACAATGCAAACATAAGCATGACGATGCATGACATGACAATGAGAGGTGTTAGGTGTGCCCAATCGCGGTAGTAGGTGATACCGGCGAAGGGGGAAAACATCCGGGAAAGTATCCGCGGTGTTTCGCATTTCCGGACGGATGAACTGGAGCTGAAATGTTGTAGGTTCACTATGCTAGGGACGCGTGGCGGATGAACGGGCTGCTTATAGGGATTCGTCTCATCGTTCTGAGCAACTTTCATGTACAAAATTTTTCCATCCGGGTTACAGATTAAAAGATATGATTTTCAAAAGAAGTTATTAATTTCTAGAATTTAATTAATTATCTAAATTAATTCGAAATTGGATTTATGACATCAGCATGATGTCATGCTGACGTCAGCAGTCAACAGGGGTTGACTGGTCAACCTGACCAGTGGGTCCCACTGGTCAGTGACACAATTTAATTACACATATTAATTAACCTAATCAGGATTAATTAGGGGTGGGCCCCACTGTCATTGACTACTTAATTAACTAATTAACTAATTAGGTTAACTACGTAATAATGTGTAATTAGTTGTTTAATTCAATTAATCAAAATTAATTAAGTTAATTACTTCTTTATTTATTTATTTATTTATTTTTATAAATATAATTTTTTTACGTTCTGGGGCGTGGGCCCCCTTTGTCATTGCCCTAGGGGCCATAGTGGGTTCGGGTGCTGCGGGCGCTGCAGGTGCGGGCGCTAGGCACTGCAGGCGCCCGACCCAGGAGAGGGCCGAGCGGGCCCAGAGGGGCGCCGGCGCCGGGCGCGTGGTTGACGGCGCAGCGCGAGCGGTCGCCGGAGTGGGACGCCGACGGAAGGGCAGCAGCGGGCACGGGCCGACGAGAGGAATGACATTGTTGCGAGCGGGTCCGCGCGGGCACGGGACGTGCAGGGGAGGGCGCGGAGCGGGGCTGGCGAGGGCACGGGGCAGCCGGCGTGGTGCGGCGCCATGAGGCCAGGCGGGGACGCAACCGGGCGAGGGAGAGAGACGAGGGGGCGCGGGGGTGCTCACGGGGCCAGTAGGGTAATGGCAGCATGCTCGGGGAGGCTCGGGGTGGTCGACGGGGACGACGCGGCGGAGCGAGAGGCAGGCCGGCGGGGTAGATGACAAGGTGGAGGTGGCGGCATCGCGGCGAGGCGGCACCGAGCGGCGGGGTCGGGGCATCGCGGCGACCTCCTCCTCTCGATCCCGATCCAATCGCGGGAGAGAGAGGGGGAGGAGATATTTTGCGGGGGGAAGTGGGGGTGTGTTGGTGGTGTATTGGGGGGAGTGGGGGAGGTGATGGCGGTGGGGTGGGCGGCCTGGCGGCCTGGTGGGTTGAGGCCCAAAAGGGGGGGCGCGGTGGCCTGCTGGGCCGTAGCCAAGTGGGGGGGAGTTCTTCCTTTTTTTCTATTTTGTTTTCTATTTTGCATATTCTTTTATTATTTCTCTTTTTTGTTTTAATTCATTTTAAAATATTCAGGCACTTTCTAAAAATATGTTTTCTTTATTATAATTACCCTTGTAATATTCGGCACCCACCGAACATTTTTGTTTCAACTTTTGAAAACATTTGTTGTTTGACATATTTAGAATTTAAATTTCGAAACGGTTTCGAATCATTGCGAGGTTAGCAACAGTAACCGAGGTGACGTCGCATGATTAGCGTGGGATTACTGTAGCATGATTATCCTGGCGTCACAATTCTCCTCCACTACAAGAAATCTCGTCCCGAGATTTAAGAGGTGTTTAAGGAGGGGAAAGTCTGGTTACAAAATTCTAACAGATCTCCTCGGTCTTGGTTGCTTTTCTCGAAGAGATCAATCCATTACATTGATGTTTGCATTCCACTGCTTCAGGTCATCATTATGAAGTCTTCATCCTTTCTTCGGGGTTTCCATCGTTCTTACGAATAGGTAACGGGGCAGATTGGCAACGACAGAATGCTATAAGGGTAATAATCTAGGATTAACCCATGAATGATCATATTAGTACCTCTCGATTTGAACAAATAAAACACATCGAGAGTAAAGTTCGAAGGTACAATAAGAAGTTTTAAGCAGCCAGGCAATCGTTCAATGCCTAGCCAGAAGATGAAAGGGCTTCAAGGATACGCGAATAAATATTGCGTCTGATACTAGAATAGGTCATCTCTAGGAAGGTGACCTGTGGATGCATACAAAGTCAAGCGCGAGGAATAACCTTGGAAACCAGGGTTACAGGAGAGTCAGGTTTCGATCCTGTGGAACTATGGGTTATGGGCCCACCATGTGGGTTAAAAGTAGAAAGGGCGGTAATGGCTCGCACGATCATGTAAGCAAGACATGTCAGAGGATAGCCTATCAGTTATGTCGCCAACAACATCGGTACCAAGGGCAAGGGACGAAGAGAACCATTTTCCTGCTCGTTGAACGAGGCGGACCAATAGGCAAAGTTCTCGTCCATCGGCGGTTATCGGAAAGTCATCAACAGTAGAAACAGGGTCTTGCTGACAGAACTGTACACCGAGGGGTTTACATATGTAGGAGAATATTACTTCTTAGATCATATCTCACAAGAAAGGTTAAACAGCCCCATGGAAGGGAAAATGTGATCATCAGATTAAACAACAACGGAAAGGAAAATGTGTTAAAACACATATTTCAGGGGCATTTGCTTCCCAAGGACAAACAGAGTATGATATCCGTGATAGGATATAATGTAGAAAACCCTCTAGGTAGGGGGAGAGAAATTGTCATGACATTACCCATACAACGGTATTTTGGATAATCGAGCGAGAAACATTTAGCATTGGGCTTCAAATGTTTTTATTGAAGATCGGAGTACCATAGACATGCTTCGAGATAGCATTGATATGGTCTTCAAGCAAGCTTCGGACTTGGATAAACAAAGGATTCATCAGGAACAACCTATAAAATAGGCCTTACAATTTCCTTATGGAAGAATGGTTAACCTTGCTAAAAAGGAATCTATAACAATAGGGCCTTTGGCCAGGGGTGCTAAGCAAAGACACCACCTTACCGGGTTATGTAGAGACCAATGTTATAACTCTTGGGTATATGTCCCAATGATCATATCTGACCGAGATTCATATCTGATTGGTGTCAGGATACCTCAGACTCAGGATGTCTGAGAAGAAAATATGCAACACAAATTGACGAGATGACATTGTAAGATTCTCGGAAAATGAACTATGGAAGCGAATTCCGAAACAAGAGTTCAACATTAAACCAAGGAGAAGACGAGGAGCTGGCTAATGGACTCAGCGACTATTCACCGAGATTAACAAAAGATGGATTTCCACAATGATGTGAACAAGGTGGCAACACTTGTCAGATCAAACGATATAATGATGTATGCTCGATGAAAACATACAATATTAAATATTGGTTGAAAGGGGCACCCGAAATATGGGTTGGGTTGCACGACCAACGTCGGAATGGAAATTTAGCAACCAGCACACTACATTGGAATTATTGTCCATTAACTTTGAAGTAACAAGGTTGCTTGAGATATTAAATTCTCATAACAGAGTTCACTCAGCACGGGGACCAAGAGAAGAATTATGATGGTGAGAAGCATCACTGTATCAAGAATTCCTTAAGAGGTGGTGAAACTCTCACGACATTCTTGACATAAAAGATGGTAATACTCCAATGTAAAGAAGAACAATTGCTGGATAGCAAGGAACTCAAGGTATAACACAAAACAAGAAAAAGTTTGTGTTGGAGGAAAGGTAGTAGAGTGGTCGATGACAACACTAATCATCGAGGGCAAGGATTGTCTTTCTCATCATGAATTCCATTGATATCCTAGAAGAGCTCAGAATGCTGATGATGAGCACGACACATTTGTCGAGAGAATTCATGCAGATGTAATCAATTGGCGATGACATCAAGTCAAAGGAATGATGAAGCAAAAGGTTGTTGAAACCATGGGTACGACACAAACTCCAGAGCAAGCTTGCTGTCCAAAACGAAATGATATGATGAGGAAGATTGACGTAAGCTTAGCTCATCGTCAAAAATTGTGCTCTGGGAAGAAGGACCAGGTAGCACAGTTAAAATCGGCACGACAAGGATATAGCCAAACAGGCTAGGAATGATGTGATTGAGTTCAAACTCGTAAGTAATGAAGGTTACCAAGAGTTGTTTAATCGCGATGTGGACTCGAGTCAGTTATCGGTGTCTTTGAGTGTTTAATAACTCAGAGCCCGTGAAAAATTGGAATCAATGAGAATGTAGCACTTGATGAAGAACTCATAAGAAGTTATGCAGTTCCATGATAATCTTGAGATACCAGGGGGGTAATACTCGACGACAAATCAAAGTAGAGGTTCGACTGGGGTATTACTCCGCAAAAGACAAGTGCTTAAACTTGCACAAGAAATGGTATTTAAAGGAGAACATGGTCGGAACCACGATTGCAAAAGGCAAGATCCCAGATATAAGATGAACTTATACCAAAGGAATAATTAATTTAAGAGAAGCTTTAATGATACGATCTACATCGTGTCCATGGGCATGAACACAAAGTTCAAGGTCGATTCCCACTTCTCCAATGCATAACCTTTCATTCACTTCTCATTTTCGAAGAAGTTGTAGTGTTGAAATTTTATCTGGCAAAATACCAGAAGAGTATGACTCGTGAAAACTTTCGAGTCCACACATGTTAAGCAAGGCATAGGTCCAACCCATCGGGGTATCATGGAAACATATACTACAAAGTTCAGAAGTAAATAACTCAAGCTCAAATTAGAGAATGGTTGAGAAAGCAGAGGATACAATTTACCAGGGCATTCTGTATCATGGGAATAACCCACAAGAATTTTCAATGTGGAGGATACTAACGGATAATAACCCTGCAATGGCTCTAGCGGTCCACAACGGAGCTGATGTGAGTATCGGTACTCAATAAGAGGAAGAAATAATACAAATCCATCGGATTATAGAACATCAAAATAATTCGATGCTTACATAACAAAGGAATTATGATTTCCAAAACGAAGGATCAGAAGCAGACGCTCTAATCAAAGATGGATAGCCGAATAGACATAGGAGGTTACAATCGACGACAACTTGATTGGTCGAGATCTAGCTCATGTTTAAAATGGCGTTTGAGCCGGAAGGAAGAATTCTAGTATCTGATTGAGGGTTGCGGGCATTCGCAACATATTGAATCAAGGGACTCGAAATGATAGTGGCAAAGGATGCCAATAGAATTTCGAGAATTATGGGATTAACCATAATGCATGCAAGAAAGAATTTCAAGAGCAATAGGCGGTTGAGGATTTTCGGAAGATCGAATGGTATATCGAAGACTTTTGTGAAACACCTGAAAAACTGGGGAGAAACAAATCGTCGATAAGTGTGAGGATTAATTTGTAAGTGTATTCAGGCGACAATGAACTGCAAGGCAGTAGGCACAAAGGATTATCAAAAGATCGACAAGTATTTCGGGGTATCTTGTAATAACAAGACCAACTGGGGATGAATTTAAGAATGACAACTACATGTATTTATCATAAGGGTTGACGGTGGAAGGGGAATTGCAAACGCGATGAACACAAGTTCTTAGGTTAACAGCGAAGAGTATCTCAGGGTCTTCTGGTGCAGCAAACGATCATCGGTAATAAGGTGCTCTCCGGGTGAAAGTGATAACGAGATCCAAATTTTAGATTTAGCAAAATACATTTATCCCGAATAGAAGAGAGATCAGAGTCCCAGAGTATAGACGAGGAGTAAAAGATCCTAATACCACCCAATGGCGACGTGGGCCCATGAGCCACACAGCCATGTTAGTAAATGTTTTGCAATGACTTGACTCAAATTCGGCCAAGGAGTTGGGAAGGGGGATTCCTACAGGCAGTCTGCTCTGATACCAACTTGTGACACCCCCGATTCAATTATACACTAATCATGCACGCAAACGTGTACAATCAAGATCAGGGACTCACGGGAAGATATCACAACACAACTCTAAAAGTAAAATAAGACATACAAGCATCATATTACAAGCCAGGGGCCTCGAGAGCTCGAACACAAGTGCTCGACATAACCGAGTCAGCGGAAGCAACAATATCTGAATACAGACATAAGTTAAACAAGTTGCCATAAGATGGCTAGCACAAACTGGGATACAGATCGAAAGAGGCACAGGCCTTCTGCCTGGGATCCTCCTAAACTACTCCTGGTCGTCGTCAGCAGCCTGCATGTAGTAGTAGGCACCTCCAGTGTAGTAAGAGTCGTCATCAATGGTGGCGTCTGACTCTTGGGCTCCGGCATCTGGTTGCGACAACCAGGTAGAAGGGAAAGGGGGAAAAGAGGGAGAAAAGCAACCGTGAGTACTCATCCAAAGTACTCACAAGCAAGGAGCTACACTACATATGCATGGGTATATGTGTAAAAAGGCAATATCGGTGGACTGAACTGCAGAATTCCAGAATAAGAGGGGGATAGCTAGTCCTATCGAAGACTACGCTTCTGGCAGCCTCCGTCTTGCAGCATTGTAACACCCTCGATGCGGCTATATCTCCCACGTGTCGAAGCACAACTTAGAGGCATAACCGCATTGAAAGCAATGTCGCAAGTGAGGTAATCTTCACACAACCCATGTAATACATAAGGGAAAGAGATACATAGTTGGCTTACAATCGCCACTTCACACAATTACATGAATAAAGCATTACATCATCCAGATACAATCAAGGTCCGACTACGGAACCAAAATAAAAGAAGAACCCCAAATGCGACAAAGGTCCCCGATCGACCCCAACTGGGCTCCACTACTGATCAACTAAAACGAAACAACACAAAGGGCAAGATCTTCATCGAGCTCCTCCTGAGCTTGGTTGCGTCATCTGCACGGACTCATCGGCACCTGCAAACTGGTTTTGGAAGTATCTGTGAGCCACGGGGACTTAGCAATCTCGCACCCGCGAGATCAAGACTATTTAAGCTTATAGGAAGGATGGAGTAATGAGGTGGAGCTGCAGCAAGCGACTAGCATATATGGTGGCTAACATACGCAAATGAGAGCGAGAAGAGAAGGCAAAGCACGGTCGATAAAAGTATGATCAAGAAGTGATCCTATAGCAACCTACGTCAAGCATAACTCCAACAACCGTGTTCACTTCCCGGACTCCACCGGAAAGAGACCATCACGGTTACACACACGGTTAATGTATTTTAATTAAGGTCGACTTCGGGTTTTCTACAACCGGACGTTAAGAAATTCCCATCTGCCCATAACCGCGGGCACGACTTTCGAAAGTTCAAATCCCTGCAGGGGTGTCCCAACTTAGCCCATGACAAGCTCTCACGGTCAACGAAGGAATAGACCTCCACCCGAGACGTTCCGATCAGACTCGGTATCCCGGTACAACAAGACATTTCGACAGGGTAAAACTAAACCAGCAACACCGCCCGAATGTGCCGACAAATCCCGATAGGAGCTGCACATATCTCTTTCTCAGGGCACACTCAGATGAGCGCTCCATACAACTAAAACCAAACCTCTAGTTTCCCCGAGGGGGCGCTGCACAGGACTCTAGTTCGGACCAACACTCAGAGGAGCACTAGCCCGGGGGGGTTAAAAAAATGATGACCCTTGAGTCTGCAGAACCCAAGGGAAAGAAAAGGCTAGGTGGCAAATGGTAAAACCAATGTTGGGCATTGCTGGAAGAGCTTTACTTAAGGCGAACTGTCAAGGGGTTCCCATTATAGCCCAACCGCGTAAGGAACGCAAAATCCGGGAACATAACACCGATATGACGGAAACTAGGGCGGCAAGAGTGGAACAAAACACCAGGCATAAGGCCGAGCCTTCCACCCTTTACCAAGTATATAGATGCATTAATTAAGTAAGATATATTGTGATATCCCAACAAGTAAACATGTTCCAACAAGGAACAACATCTCCATGTTCCAACAAGGAACAAACTTCAATCTTCACCTGCAACTAACAATGCTATAAGAGGGGCTGAGCAAAGCGGTAACATAGCCAATCAACGGTTTGCTAGGACATGGTGGGTTAGAGGTTTGACATGGCAATTTGGGAGGCTGACAAGCAAATGGTAGGCATCGTAGCATTGGCATGGCAAAAGAGCGAGCAAACTAGCATAGCAAAGATAGTAGTGATTTCGAGGGTATGATCATCTTGCCTGAGATCCCGCAAGGAAGAAGAACGAGTCCATGAAGAAGACAAACGGTCGTAGACGAACGAATCCTCACAACTCCGGAACGAAACCGAAGCTAACGAGAGAAGCAAACCGGAAAGAAACAAACAACATGGTAAACACACAAGCATAAACATGTCATGATGCACAAACAAGTATGATGCATGTCCGGTTTAATGAGGCATGGCATGGCAAAGTGCAACAAACAATACTACAAGTTAAGTGGAGCTCAATATGCAACGAGTTGCATGTTGACGGAACACCACATCAATTATTTAGTTATCTCTCGTTTAAGCTACCCAACAATATTAACTGTTGTTAAACATGGCAAGAGGTGAAGCAAATGAAAACTACCTATCTAGTCAAGGTTAAATGAGGCCGGAAGCAACAAACAACAATTCCGGAAAATCCCCATATCATTTAGCAATTTAAAGCAACAACAATTTTAAACATTTTAATTGTTGTTATCATGATGCGGATGACATATACAAGTTTTATGCAATTTTTATGAAAATGTTGACATGAGCATGTTATGAAGCATTTGGTCACCATGGCGGAACAAAAAGGGTGCCACGGCGACGAATCCGAAAATGATGCCACGGCAACATTCCGGTCCCGGTAACTCATGGAGGTACCGGTGCAAAAGGAAGTGTGACGTGAGCAAGTCATGCAAGATGGTGGGGTGATCCCGAATTCCGGGTTCCACGTGTCGACGGCAAGGCAAAAGAGGGCATCGCAAGGACGATTCGATCACGGTGCAAAACTCGAGCATCTCATTCAACACATGCATTCGGTCCACGGCGGTCGTTCTCGGCGGTTATACCTTTGAAGCGTGCGTTTTCGGAGCGGTTCGAGGAAGTAGGCGTTCACGGGACGTCGTGGAAGTAGTCGTTCGCGGCGTCGGTAGAGGTACATCTCGTAGTGGAAGTAGGTGTTCATGATCCGTAGATGTTCGGGGTCCACGGGGTCTTCGAGGGTCGACGGTAGTGGTACACGTTTTTGTAGTCGTCCAGGGTCGTCGAGAGAGGTACTTGTCGCATCACCGAGTGTAGTTGTACATGTTAGTCGTGGTACTTGCGGTCTCGGCGACGGTAGTCGTTCACGTTTCGTAGTCGATGTAGTTGAACTTGACGAAACTCTCAGCAACAATAGTGGTGCCTATCGTAGTGGAACTTGGCGCATCCAACATCTTCGGGCGTAGAGGTACTTGCAGAAACCGAGATGGTCTTGACGATCCAGCGAGACGACGTGGTTCGGGGCGGTCTCGGTCTTGGCGTCCGTGCGGTAGCCGCGAGCTCATGGCCTACAGCAGCAGCAAGGGGCGGAACGGGTCGGAGACGCCGTGCGCTGATGGTGGTGGCGCAGGGGCTTCACGCGAACAGGGCCACGGCGATGCTGATGGGGAGGCGCTCGGCAAAAAGGAGCAGCTCCGGCGATGGCTGCGGGGTGGAGGAGGCGCGACGGGACGGCTCGGGCAGCGGGAACAGGCGCTGGAGGCGCAGGCGACGGAGAGCCGCCGGAGTTGGCTGCACTGATGGGGTCACCGGCGTGGCTTGGAGAGGAAGAGGGACTGGCCGGCGGCGTGGCTCGAGCGAGAGGCTCTCGCTCCTCTCTGGCGGCAGAGGGAGGAAGCAGCAGCGACGAGGCTCGAGGAGCTGCTCTCCTTGAGCGCTCGGGCGACGGGGCGGCTGGCGTCGGTGGAGGGAGGAGGCGGCTAGGGGAAAGGGAGAGGGGTCGCGCAAGGAGGGCCATGGCTGCGGGCATGGGAACGAGAGGGAGATGGGGATCGAGAGGAGGGATGCGGGAGGATCGGGAACGGGCGCAGGAGAGGGCGATGGGGTCGAGCGATGCGGCGCTGGAGGGAGGACGAGGGGAGAGATGAGGGTCGTGCTAGGGGGGCTAGGGTTCGGTCGGTGGGGCTGGGCCTTGGGACCAAATGGGCCGGCCTGGTAGGAGGGTTAGGTGGGCTGCGGCTGGAGAGGCCGGTTGGGTCGGCCCAAGTGGAGAGGAAATGGCCAGAGGCCTGGCTGGGCTTATCTCTCTCTTCTCTCTCTTATATTTTCTTTAACAGAAAAGCAAAAAGAGAGAGGAAAAGAAAAGGAGGGTTAGGGAAAGAAAATGCGCAAGGGGATAATTTTCCCGGACTCACAAAAATGAGCTCGATCCAGGAAAAATAGAAGTGGGCATGATCGAAAGATTTAAATTCAAACTCATTTGAAATTCAAATGGGTTTGAACTAGGACTTGATGAAAGGAAGGTCCAAAAATGTTCGGATTTTTGGTGGAGCTCCGGAAAATGATGAAATAATTTATGGGCAGAGTTGGAGACCAAGAATTAAGATAATAAAGGCATTGGGATATTTTGCAAGTGTGTTAAGGTGATTCCAAAACAATGGAATATTTTATTATAGCTCCCTAAATATCGGGAGGGTATGTTATAAAGAGAAGTCACCCTTCCCTCGATTTAAATGGATCGAAGATCCATACAATTTATTTAGTTGAGTTTTCAAAATTAAATGGCATGATGACATGATGCAATGCAAAAATAAAAGAGCAAGCACAACAGACACATGGCAAAACTCGGAATAGTTGGAAGTCTTCTGAAGCATCGGTCTTGGGGCGTTACAACACTCCACCACTACGAGAGGATCTCGTCCCGAGATCTAGGATGGCACCAGAGAGAAACGGGAGAGGAAGAGAAGAGGTAAAACTAAGTTGCTTCTTCGACAAAAGAGTGAAACCAAAGAACCTTGAGAGGTTGAAAAGTTGAAAGAAAGGACATAACAGAGTTGAACACAATTGAGAGCACTGCGGTAGAAAAGAGAAACAAGGAACACCATGTGAACCTTGGAGGTTGCAAAGCTATGAAAGACGAGTACCATGGACAAGAAGGAATTGGAACCACTCTGGTTGAAACGAGATAAACAAGGAACAAGGAAGATCAAATTCGAACAACACTCCGGTTGAAAAGAGATGCAAAACTTGATAAGATGAAAAGAACTTGAATGAGAACACAACACTCCGGTTAAATGGATAAGCAAGAAAATAACATGATCTTGAGAAAACGAGATGATGGGTCAACGAGAGCAACATCACAATGCCTCCGGAAGAAAGAATAGAAGATAGATCATTGGAATAATAGAATGGAAAAGAAAATGACAACTTCTACCACAATTGAATTTGGAAGGCATCCTTGCACGAAGGTTAGAATAGAGTTGTTGGAAGACCAACAACGAAAAGAATAAGTTTGTAGTGGGCTTATGGAAACATCTCAACATTATGAGGTGACAACCGGCCACTAACGGAAACAATTGCTTGCTTGAGATTAACGAAGAGATGAAAGCTTGTTCCATCAAGATGGAAAAGAGATAACTTGGGTCATTAATAAGCACCAAAATAGCAACATTCCTTAGGGAAGGCTTTAGGTGAAATATGACACAAGATAACTCCAACAACGAGGTTGATGGATTTAAAAATAACTCATTCTTAACAACATGTGAATCATGGAACATGAACTCAAATTATCAAGAATGACATAATACCACCTCCAAAATATGGTAGAAAGAATTGCACTCCGGATTACCATATGAAGAAAGCTTGAGCTCCTTAGGAAAGAATCTCGATGAGAACTTTGAGAAGGGAATTAAATCCTTGATGAACCATCATGTAGAACCTCCATGAAGAACTCCGGTAAACAAAAGGAATGAAAAGAAAGAGAATTTGAAAACACAAGGTGAATCCTTGCAATGATTTAGATGGATCTCCGTGATAATTAGAGCTTGGAACTCTGGGAAAAAGAGAAGATGAAACAAATGAAACCGAGAATTTGAAGGGCCTCCGGAATAAAGAATTAATCACTTGGATGAACAAGAATAAGAATTATGTTATGCTTATCCTTCACCAATTAAATTGACGACAATCAACGGATTTGGCATACTACTTATTCTCGTAGAAAGGATTAAAAGAGATATATCAAAACTTGAGAAGGTCTTCAACGAACCACCGGTAGGATTGGAACAACAAATGAATTGATATGATGAACAAGGAAGAGAGATCTTGAAAGAACCACCGTAAGAATTGAAAATGATCGAAGTAGGGGTGCATCACCGGTAAGAATCAGCAAATGAACGAAGATGCTTGAGAGGATTTAGATACATGAGAGCGCAGAGATCACGAGCTGATTAGAGATCACTTGATGCACCGGTAAAATTGGAGAGTGATAACTGAAAGCTGAGAATGAATAATCCCGAAACAATGGCCTTGAGAGAATCAAACTGAAAAGACTCCTGAATTTGCACCGGATGGATAAAAAGAATATCTCACAATCGCAAATAATTATGAGAGGACGGCAACAAGCTAGAATCACGAATCTCTGAGAGAGCGGATAGATATGGAGGAAAAGTCTTCATTGGTCTTCAATATCTGAGAATGACCATGAGAAACACCACCAAGAATTATTTAGACACTCCGGAAGAATCCAAACGAAGAGGTTGAGCCAACGGTGAAGAGAATTTGAAAGATCTTGGAGAAAAGCATTTGACTGATGATAACTCATTCTTACGTCAAACTTGGAGAAGAATTTAGGATAGATCTGGGAAAATAGAAGAGTCAGGTAAGATCCTGGGAAAAGACCTGTGGGTTAGGGCCCACTCAAAAGAACACCGTTGAAAAGATTTAAAAGAGATGTTACACCGGTTGAATTAAATGACTTGAATGAGATACCAATCTCGAAAGAGCTTGAACGAATGCAGAGTGGAAACACGAATCTTCGAGATATCTTGAGCACTCCGGAACAATTTAATAGCGAGAGATGGATGATTAAGAGGTGCACCGGCATAAGAAAAGCATTGGAAAAAAAAGAAAGAAAAGGAGTATGCTTAATACCAAAGCTTGAATTAAATCCACTGGAGAAGAAAAGAACGAGGAATGACGAACTTGAAACTCCTTGAGCATCTTCATGGGAAATCACCGGATAAGAACATTGACGGAAAAGAATGGAGAAACTTCACAAAAATAAATGGATACTTGGTCAAGAAATCTTAGTCCTTGAGGAAAAAGGGTGGGTGGGTGGGAAAGAACAAAGGCAACTTGGAGACGAATGAAACAAACACCGTTGAGAAGAAATGATAATTGGTCTTGCTGATGTTGACGTGAACGGATCCACTTGAGGAGAGACACACCGATTAAAAAAAAGGATTGACAAGACAGACTCGATGATCAAGAAGGATTAGTATTCACATAGGAATATGAGAACACCATTTGGAAAAGGTATGGAATCAACATTTGACTTCGAAGCAACTCGAATACCACAACTCAAAACAAAACGAAGGATTGGCTTGCAGAATAAGCCAGAACAAACATATGATAGAGATTTCGTCCGAAGTTTTTGTGGTGGGGCCTACACGGGCTCGATCGTACAGCACCATCATGTACAAGGCAGTGCACATGACATACGAAGCGTCCCGAGTCGGCATAGCCAAGGACTCTTTAAGACACAACGAGACCACTGTAAAATCGACCGTGAATAGGCGGACCACTAGACGTCGAACCCCAATTTCATATCATACATCCGTCAGAAAGATATCCTAAGAGCTACTTGAATTCCCACCTATGAAACTCCCGAAATTTTCAGGTTATGCAATCAGGTGTTGGGGATACAGGGGAAGCATAATATCTCACCCAAACTAACAAATCCTACATCCAGCTGTATCCATCCTTCAACACATAACCAAGAAAACTTCGGAAATCGTCTACCTCAACCTTCGAAAAGCATCCGTTATACAAGTCATGGCAATACTCCCGTACTCACCTCAGTACTGGGTTATCGGGGTTATCTCACCAACAACTGCATAAAAGAGATTTTCGATGTCGGCGTACTAAACTCAGGTATACCAGAATTGCAACGATAAAATTATGATGACAACACCTCAGAGCTCAACTCCCCGGGACACTTCCACTAAACCCCTGACAGGAGGCACCAAGACAATGTTCTCATCATAAAACCATCGGAACGATTCCAAGATACCCGCGTGATCCTAAAATTTTTTTTAGTGAAATTCGAGAAGAGAAGAGTCAAAACTCTACGTCAGGATGCCTCGCAAGAGTGACGAAGGGACTGAGGAGTAAAAAGAATTCCTAAGCTCTCCGATATATAATTCCTAAGGACTCAAAACATTTTTCTAGACACAACTCGGCCGCTAAAAACGATCAAGCAGTGGGGCTCCTAAGGTCGGGGAAGGCTCTGATTACCAACTTGTAACGCCCTCGATGCGGCTATATCTCCCACGTGTCGAAGCACGACTTAGAGGCATAACCGCATTGAAAGCAATGTCGCAAGTGAGGTAATCTTCACACAACCCATGTAATACATAAGGGAAAG
Source organism: Triticum aestivum (assembly GCF_018294505.1). Taxonomy (NCBI): domain Eukaryota; kingdom Viridiplantae; phylum Streptophyta; class Magnoliopsida; order Poales; family Poaceae; genus Triticum; species Triticum aestivum. The sequence goes on from NC_057810.1 coordinate 417,532,185, forward strand.
AGATACATAGTTGGCTTACAATCGCCACTTCACACAATTACATGAATAAAGCATTACATCATCCAGATACAATCAAGGTCCGACTACGGAACCAAAATAAAAGAAGAACCCCAAATGCGACAAAGGTCCCCGATCGACCCCAACTGGGCTCCACTACTGATCAACTAAAACGAAACAACACAAAGGGCAAGATCTTCATCGAGATCCTCCTGAGCTTGGTTGCGTCATCTGCACGGACTCATCGGCACCTGCAAACTGGTTTTGGAAGTATCTGTGAGCCACGGGGACTCAGCAATCTCGCACCCGCGAGATCAAGACTATTTAAGCTTATAGGAAGGATGGAGTAATGAGGTGGAGCTGCAGCAAGCGACTAGCATATATGGTGGCTAACATACGCAAATGAGAGCGAGAAGAGAAGGCAAAGCACGGTCGATAAAAGTATGATCAAGAAGTGATCCTATAGCAACCTACGTCAAGCATAACTCCAACAACCGTGTTCACTTCTTGGACTCCGCCGGAAAGAGACCATCACAGTTACACACACGGTTGATGTATTTTAATTAAGGTCGACTTCGGGTTTTCTACAACCGGACGTTAACAAATTCCCATCTGCCCATAACCGCGGGCACGGCTTTCGAAAGTTCAAATCCCTGCAGGGGTGTCCCAACTTAGCCCATGACAAGCTCTCACGGTCAACGAAGGAATAGACCTCCACCCGAGACGTTCCGATCAGACTCGGTATCCCGGTACAACAAGACATTTCGACAGGGTAAAACTAAACCAGCAACACCGCCCGAATGTGCCGACAAATCCCGATAGGAGCTGCACATATCTCTTTCTCAGGGCACACTCAGATGAGCGCTCCATACAACTAAAACCAAACCTCGAGTTTCCCCGAGGGGGCGCTGCACAGGACTCTAGTTCGGACCAACACTCAGAGGAGCACTAGCCCGGGGGGGGTTAAAAAAATGATGACCCTTGAGTCTGCAGAACCCAAGGGAAAGAAAAGGCTAGGTGGCAAATGGTAAAACCAATGTTGGGCATTGCTGGAGAGCTTTACTTAAGGCGAACTGTCAAGGGGTTCCCATTATAGCCCAACCGCGTAAGGAACGCAAAATCCGGGAACATAACACCGATATGACGGAAACTAGGGCGGCAAGAGTGGAACAAAACACCAGGCATAAGGCCGAGCCTTCCACCCTTTACCAAGTATATAGATGCATTAATTAAGTAAGATATATTGTGATATCCCAACAAGTAAACATGTTCCAACAAGGAACAACATCTCCATGTTCCAACAAGGAACAAACTTCAATCTTCACCTGCAACTAACAATGCTATAAGAGGGGCTGAGCAAAGCGGTAACATAGCCAATCAACGGTTTGCTAGGACATGGTGGGTTAGAGGTTTGACATGGCAATTTGGGAGGCTGACAAGCAAATGGTAGGCATCGTAGCATTGGCATGGCAAAGAGCGAGCAAACTAGCATAGCAAAGATAGTAGTGATTTCGAGGGTATGATCATCTTGCCTGAGATCCCGCAAGGAAGAAGAACGAGTCCATGAAGAAGACAAACGGTCGTAGACGAACGAATCCTCACAACTCCGGAACGAAACCGAAGCTAACGAGAGAAGCAAACCGGAAAGAAACAAACAACATGGTAAACACACAAGCATAAACATGTCATGATGCACAAACAAGTATGATGCATGTCCGGTTTAATGAGGCATGGCATGGCAAAGTGCAACAAACAATACTACAAGTTAAGTGGAGCTCAATATGCAACGAGTTGCATGTTGACGGAACACCACATCAATTATTTAGTTATCTCTCGTTTAAGCTACCCAACAATATTAACTGTTGTTAAACATGGCAAGAGGTGAAGCAAATGAAAACTACCTATCTAGTCAAGGTTAAATGAGGCCGGAAGCAACAAACAACAATTCCGGAAAATCCCCATATCATTTAGCAATTTAAAGCAACAACAATTTTAAACATTTTAATTGTTGTTATCATGATGCGGATGACATATACAAGTTTTATGCAATTTTTATGAAAATGTTGACATGAGCATGTTATGAAGCATTTGGTCACCATGGCGGAACAAAAAGGGTGCCACGGCGACGAATCCGAAAATGATGCCACGGCAACATTCCGGTCCCGGTAACTCATGGAGGTACCGGTGCAAAAGGAAGTGTGACGTGAGCAAGTCATGCAAGATGGTGGGGTGATCCCGAATTCCGGGTTCCACGTGTCGACGGCAAGGCAAAAGAGGGCATCGCAAGGACGATTCGATCACGGTGCAAAACTCGAGCATCTCATTCAACACATGCATTCGGTCCACGGCGGTCGTTCTCGGCGGTTATACCTTTGAAGCGTGCGTTTTCGGAGCGGTTCGAGGAAGTAGGCGTTCACGGGACGTCGTGGAAGTAGTCGTTCGCGGCGTCGGTAGAGGTACATCTCGTAGTGGAAGTAGGTGTTCATGATCCGTAGATGTTCGGGGTCCACGGGGTCTTCGAGGGTCGACGGTAGTGGTACACGTTTTTGTAGTCGTCCAGGGTCGTCGAGAGAGGTACTTGTCGCATCACCGAGTGTAGTTGTACATGTTAGTCATGGTACTTGCGGTCTCGGCGACGGTAGTCGTTCACGTTTCGTAGTCGATGTAGTTGAACTTGACGAAACTCTCAGCAACAATAGTGGTGCCTATCGTAGTGGAACTTGGCGCATCCAACATCTTCGGGCGTAGAGGTACTTGCAGAAACCGAGATGGTCTTGACGATCCAGCGAGACGACGTGGTTCGGGGCGGTCTCGGTCTTGGCGTCCGTGCGGTAGCCGCGAGCTCATGGCCTACAGCAGCAGCAAGGGGCGGAACGGGTTGGAGACGCCGTGCGCTGATGGTGGTAGCGCAGGGGCTTCACGCGAACAGGGCCACGGCGATGCTGATGGGGAGGCGCTCGGCAAAAAGGAGCAGCTCCGGCGATGGCTGCGGGGTGGAGGAGGCGCGACGGGACGGCTCGGGCAGCGGGAACAGGCGCTGGAGGCGCAGGCGACGGAGAGCCGCCGGAGTTGGCTGCACTGATGGGGTCACCGGCGTGGCTTGGAGAGGAAGAGGGACTGGCCGGCGGCGTGGCTCGAGCGAGAGGCTCTCGCTCCTCTCTGGCGGCAGAGGGAGGAAGCAGCAGCGACGAGGCTCGAGGAGCTGCTCTCCTTGAGCGCTCGGGCGACGGGGCGGCTGGCGTCGGTGGAGGGAGGAGGCGGCTAGGGGAAAGGGAGAGGGGTCGCGCAAGGAGGGCCATGGCTGCGGGCATGGGAACGAGAGGGAGATGGGGATCGAGAGGAGGGATGCGGGAGGATCGGGAACGGGCGCAGGAGAGGGCGATGGGGTCGAGCGATGCGGCGCTGGAGGGAGGACGAGGGGAGAGATGAGGGTCGTGCTAGGGGGGCTAGGGTTCGGTCGGTGGGGCTGGGCCTTGGGACCAAATGGGCCGGCCTGGTAGGAGGGTTAGGTGGGCTGCTGCTGGAGAGGCCGGTTGGGTCGGCCCAAGTGGAGAGGAAATGGCCAGAGGCCTGGCTGGGCTTATCTCTCTCTTCTCTCTCTTATATTTTCTTTAACAGAAAAGCAAAAAGAGAGAGGAAAAGAAAAGGAGGGTTAGGGAAAGAAAATGCGCAAGGGGATAATTTTCCCGGACTCACAAAAATGAGCTCGATCCAGGAAAAATAGAAGTGGGCATGATCGAAAGATTTAAATTCAAACTCATTTGAAATTCAAATGGGTTTGAACTAGGACTTGATGAAAGGAAGGTCCAAAAATGTTCGGATTTTTGGTGGAGCTCCGGAAAATGATGAAATAATTTATGGGCAGAGTTGGAGACCAAGAATTAAGATAATAAAGGCATTGGGATATTTTGCAAGTGTGTTAAGGTGATTCCAAAACAATGGAATATTTTATTATAGCTCCCTAAATATCGGGAGGGTATGTTATAAAGAGAAGTCACCCTTCCCTCGATTTAAATGGATCGAAGATCCATACAATTTATTTAGTTGAGTTTTCAAAATTAAATGGCATGATGACATGATGCAATGCAAAAATAAAAGAGCAAGCACAACAGACACATGGCAAAACTCGGAATAGTTGGAAGTCTTCTGAAGCATCGGTCTTGGGGCGTTACAAGCATGTAGAAGAGAGTAGAATGAAGTCCTCCAAGTAGCATCACATAGCATAATCCTACCCGGCGATCCTCCCCTCGCCGCCCTGTGGTAAAGCGATCACCGGGTTGTATGTGGAACATGTCTGGGTGTGTTTTATTAAGTATCCGGTTCTAGTTATCATAAGGTCAAGGTACAACTCCGGGTCGTCCTTTTACCGAGGGACACAGCTATTCGAATAGATAAACTTCCCTGCAGGGGTGCACCACATAACCCAACATGCTCGATCCCATTTGGCTGGACACACTTTCCTGGGTCATGCCCGTCCTCGGAAGATCAACACGTCGCAGCCCTACCTAGGCACAACAGAGAGGTCAGCATGCCGGTCTAAATCCTATGGCGGAGGGGTCTGGTCCCATCGCCCATTGCACACCTGCACACCCGCTTGTCGCGAGGGCGGCCGGAAGCAGAACTAGCCCCCTTAATACAAGAGCAGGCTTACGTTCCAAATCCGGCGCGCGCCGCTCAGTCGCTGACATCACGAAGGCTTCGGCTAATACCACGACGTCGAGTGCCCATATCTTTCCCGCGTAGTTGGTTAGTGCGTATAGGCCAGTGGCCAGACTTAGATCAAATACCAAGATCTCTTTAAGCGTGTTATTATGAAGTAACCACGGACGCCGACCAGGGCCAGGCCCACCTCTCGCCTAGGTGGTCTCAACCTGCCCTGTCGCTTCGCCACAAAGTAACAGTCGGGGGCCGTCGGGAACCCAGGCCCACCTCTACCGGGATGGAGCCACCTATCCTTCTAGCCCCCACATCGGAATCACTTGCGGGTACTCAACGAGCTGACCCGACTTCAGTCACCATCTGTATAGTATCTATGTATGTATAGTATATACCCGTGATCACCTCCCGAGTGATCACGGCCCAATAGTATAGCAAGGCAGACTGACAAGAATGTAGGGCCAATGATGATAAGCTAGCATCCTATACTAAGCATTTAGGACTGTGGGTAAGGTATCAATGACTGTAGTAACAATGACAGGCTATGCAACAGAATAGGAGTAACCGAATAGTAACATGCTACACTACTCTAATGCAAGCAATATAGAGAAGAATAGGCGATATCTGGTGATCAAGGGGGGGCTTGCCTGGTTGGTCTGGCAAGAAGGAGGGGTCGTCAACACTGTAGTCGAACTGGGCAGCAGCAACGTCGGTCTCGTAGTCTACCGGAGAGAAGAGGGGGAAGAAACAGTAAATACAATGCAAACATAAGCATGACGATGCATGACATGACAATAACGGGGTTAGGTGTGCCCAATCACGGTAGTAGGTGATACCGGCGAAGGGGGGAAACATCCGGGAAAGTATCCGCGGTGTTTCGCGTTTCCGGATGGATGAACCGGAGATGAAATGTTGTAGGTTCACTATTCTAGGGACGCGTGGCGGATGAATGGGCTGCGTATTCGGATTCGTCTCGTCGTTCTGAGCAACTTTCATGTACAAAGTTTTTCCATCCGAGTTATGGTTTAAAAGATATGATTTTCAAAAAAATTATTAATTTCTAGAATTTAATTAATTATTTAAATTAATTCGAAATTGGATTTATGACATCAGCATGATGTCATGCTGACGTCAGCAGTCAACAGGGGTTGACTGGTCAACCTGACCAGTGGGTCCCTCTGGTCAGTGACACAATTTAATTACACATATTAATCAACCTAATTGGGATTAATTAGGGGTGGGCCCCGCTGTCATTGACTACTTAACTAACTAATTAACTGATTAGGTTAACTTCGTAACTAATGTGTAATTAGTTGTTTAATTCAATTAATCAAAATTAATTAAGTTAATTACTTCTTTTTTTTATTTATTTATTTTTATTTTTATATATATAATTTTTTTACGTTCTAGGGCGTGGGCCCCCTTTGTCATTGGCCCTAGGGCCCATAGTGGGTTCGAGTGCTGCGAGCGCCGTAGGTGCGGGTGCTAGGCGCTGCGGGTGCCCGACCCAGGAGAGGGCTAGCGGGCGCAGAGGGGCGCCGGCGCCGGGCGCATGGTGGACGGCGCAGTGCGGGCGGTCGCCGGAGTGGGACGCCGGCGGAAGGGCAGCAGCGGGAACGGGCCGACGAGAGGAAGGACAGGGTCGTGTTATATCTATTGTATTCCAACTTCTCCATGGTTCATACCCTCCGATATTACTCGTAGATTCATCAAAATAAGCAAACAACACATAGAAAACAGAATCTGTCAAAAATAGAACAGTCTGTAGCAATGTGTAACTCTCGAATACTTCTATAAGTCCAAAAAATCTGAAAAATTAGGACAATCTGGAAATTTTGTGTACCAATCAGATGCAAAAATAATCAGATCAAAATCACGCTTCTGTGAATTATGAAAATTATTTTCCTTGGTGCAAAAGTTTTTGTTTCTCAGCAAGATCAAATTAACTATCACCATAAGCTATCCCAAAGGTCTTACTCGGAACAAACACTAATTAAAACACAAAACTTCATCTAACCAGAGTCTAAATGAAATATTTATTGCAAAACAGAACCTAAAAGCAAAAACAAAAAAATAAAATTGGGTTGCCTCCCAACAAGTGCTATTGTTTAACGCCCCTAGCAACGCATAAAACACAAATAGATATAGGTATAATCGTAATAATGATAGGGAAAATCTCGAAAACTCATCTCACTCCCTTCGTTCGGCAGCAAGTTTTCTTGGTGGTAATCAGAAGTAATCAAAAGGGCTAAACTTAATAGGATAACAATCCCCAAGATCGATCTCGGGAGAAATTGGTTCCTCCTTCGGCCCTTCATATTGTATGATCAACTCATAATTATAAGCATTCTTTTGGTAAAAAGTCACGAGCTTGTGTCCAAGAGAGAAACTCAATCTATTATTTTGTATAGCAAAATTATCATTAAACTCAGAAATCTTATCAACTAAAACATCAGTAGGGACTCTCTTTCTTAAATTTTCATTAGAGGCAACATGATCGAGAGATCGTAAATGCATTATGTCTTCTTGATTAAAAAGAATTCCCTCTATGGGAGGACGACCACTATCTACTTTATAATGCGCAAAAATTTCACTAGCTTCTTTCATAATAAACCTAAACTCATGAGCTAGGAATATAGTGGCAGCACGCTTAACAGAAGAATGCTCAATATTTGAAAACTCTAAGAAGATCCTTTGTATGGAAGGATGCATATGAACAAATTGTCTTTCAGGTTCAACTATGAGCAAAGATATAGCATCCGCAAGGCTACTAGTTTTATGGAGAATAGATCCACCCAAAGTGGGAAGTGTACCAGCACAAGTAAAGAAATCTTGAATAAACCCTTTTTCCAATAATATTGCCGCTACCTATGCAAAGCTTTTTAGTGTGTAGAATAGTAGATTCTTCATGAGGACTGGTATTGGCAAAAGAATCAAAATTTCCCTCATCGTTACTACTATCTTTTTTAGTGATAACCTCCCCAATTTCAGACATGGTGGAGGCAAACAAATCTAGCAAATGAACAACAAAAAGGCAAATGAAGAAGACGAATGGAAGAGGGGCGAAGAAAAGGAAAATCTTTTCGAAAATCATTTTAGAAGTGGGGGAGAGGAAAACGAGAGGCGAATGGCAAATAATGTAATGCAAGAGATGAGAGTTTATGATGGGTACTTAGTATGTCTTGACTTGGCGTAGATCTCTCCGGCAACAGCGCCAGAAATTGTTCCTGCTACCTCATGAGCTTGTGTTGGTTTTTCCCTTGAAGAGGAAAGGGTGATGCTGCAAAGTAGAGTAAGTATTTCCCTTAGTTTGAGAACCAAGGTATCAATCTAGTAGGAGATAATGCACAAGTCACCGAATACTGATAACCCACAAGTATAGGGGATTGCAACAGTTTTTGAGGGTAGAGTATTCAACCCAAATTTATTGATTCAACACAAGGTGAGCCAAAGAATATTCTCAAGTATTAGCACTTGAGTTGTCAATTCAACCACACTTGGATAACTTAGTATCTGCAGCAAAGTATTTAGTAGCAAAGTAGTATGGAAGTAATGGCAATGGTAGCAAAAATAACAGTACCAGTTTTGTAGTAATTGTAACAGTAGCAACGGTAAAGTAAATAAGCAAAGCACAATATGTGGAAAGATCGTAGGCATTGGATCAGTGATGGATAATTATGTCGGATGCGGTTCATCATGTAATAGTTATAACATAGGGTGACACAGAACTAGCTCCAGTTCATCAATGTAATGTAGGCATGTATTCTGAGTATAGTCATACGTGCTTATGGAAAAGAACTTGCATGACATCTTTTGTCCTACCCTCCCGTGGCAGCGGGGTCCTAATGGAAACTAAGGGATATTAAGGCTTCCTTTTAATAGAGTACCGGACCAAAGCATTAACACTTAGTGAATACATGAACTCCTCAAACTACGGTCATCACCGAGAAGTATCCTGATTATTGTCACTTCGGGGTTGTTGGATCATAACACATAATAGGTGACTATAGACTTGCAAGATAGGATCAAGAACTCACATATATTCATGAAAACATAATAGGTTCAGATCTGAATCATGGCACTCGGGCCCTAGTGACAAGCATTAAGCATAGCAAAGTCATAGCAACATCAATCTCAGAACATAGTGGATACTAGGGATCAAACCCTAACAAAACTAACTTGATTACATGGTAAATCTCATCCAACCCATCACCGTCCAGCAAGCCTACGATGGAATTACTCACGCACGGCGGTGAGCATCATGAAATTGGTGATGGAGGATGGTTGATGATGATGACGGCGACGAATCCCCCTCTCTGGAGCCCCGAACGGACTACAAATCAGCCCTCCCAAGAGATATTAGGGCTTGGCGGCGGCTCCGTATCGTAAAATGCGATGAAACTTTCTGTCTGATTTTTTGCTCCGTGAAAGCAAATATATGGAGTTGGAATTGAGGTCGGTGGACGTACAGGGGGCCACAAGGCAGGGGGCGTGCCCTAGCAGAGGGGGCGCGCCCCCCACCCTCGTGGACAGGGTGTGGGCCCCCTGACGCTAATTCTTTCACCAGTATTTTTTATTAATTCTGAAAAGTTGCTCCATGGATTTTTCAGATCATTCCGAGAACTTTTATTTCTGCACAAAAATAACACCATGGCAGTTCTGCTGAAAACATCGTCAGTCCGGGTTAGTTCCATTCAAATCATGCAAGTTAGAGTCCAAAACAAGGGCAAAAGTGTTTGGAAAAGTAGATATGACGGAGATGTATCAAATCCCCCAAGCTTAAACCTTTGCTTGTCCTCAAGCAATTCAGTTGACAAACTGAAAGTGATAAAGAAAAACTTTTACAAACTCTGTTTGCTCTTGTTGTTGCAAATATGTAAAGCCAACATTCAAGTTTTCAGCAAAGATTATGAACTAACCATATTCACAATAACACTTAGGTCTCATGTTTACTCATATACATGGCATAATCAACTAGCGAGCAATAATAATAAAACTCGGATGACAACACTTTCTCAAAACAATCATAATATGATATAACAAGATGGTATCTCGCTAGCCCTTTCTGAGACCGCAAAACATAAATGCAGAGCACCTTTAAAGATCAAGGACTGACTAAACATTGTAATTCATGGTAAAAGAGATCCAGTCATAGTCATACCCAATATAAACTAATAGTAATGCATGCAAATGACAGCGGTGCTCTCCAGCGGGTGCTTTTTAATAAGAGGGTGATGACTCAACATAAAAGTAAATAGATAGGCCCTTCGTAGAGGGAAGCAGGGATTTGTAGAGGTGCGAGAGCTCGATTTTGAAATAGAGATGAATAACATTTTGAGCGGTATACTTTCACTGTCAACATAACAACTATGAGATCTCGATATCTTCCATGCTATACACATTATAGGCGGTTCCCAAACAGAATGGTAAAGTTTATACTCCCCCACCACCAACAAGCATCAATCCATGGCTTGCCCGAAACAACGGGTGCCTCCAACTAGCAACAATCCTGGGGGAGTTTTGTTTGCAATTATTTTGATTTGATTTGAGCATGGGACTGGGCATCCCGGTGACCAACCATTTTCTCGTGAATGAGGAGCGGAGTCCACTCCTCTTGAGAATAACCCACCTAGCATGGAAGATACAGACAACCCTAGTTGATACATGAGCTATTCAGCATACAAAACAGAATTTCATTTGAAGGTTTGGAGTTTGGCACATACAAATTTACTTAGAACGGCAAGTAAATACCGCATATAGGAAGGTATGGTGGACTCATATGGAATAACTTTGGGGTTTATGGAGTTTGGATGCACAAGCAGTATTCCCGCTTAGTACAGGTGAAGGCTAGAAAGAGACTGGGAAGCGACCAAGTGAGAGAGCGACAACAGTCATGAACATGCATTGAAATTAATCAACACCAGGTGCAAGCATGGGTAGGATATAATCCACCATGAACATAAATATTGTGAAGGCTATGTTGATTTTGTTTCAACTACATGCATGAAGATGTGCCAAGTCAAGTCACTCGAATCATTCAAAGGAGGATACCACCCTATCATACCACATCACAACCATTTTAATAGCATGTTGGCACGCAAGGCAAACCATTATAAGCTCCTAGCTAATTGAGCATGGCATAAGCAACTATAATCTCTAATTGTCATTGCAAACATGTTTATTCATAATAGGCTGAATCAGGAACGATGAACTAATCATATTTACATAAACAAGAGAGGTCGAGTTTATAGCGGCTTCTCTCATCTCAGTCAGTCCATCATATATCTTCATTATTGCCTTTCACTTGAACGACCGAATGATGTGTATAATAATAGTGCACGTGCATTGGAATAAGCTAGAATCTGCAAGCATTCAATTCAAGGGAGAAGACAAGGTAATATTGTCTCTTGGTCAAATCAACAATCATGCATATGAGAGCCACTAAACATTTTCATTAAGGTCTTCTCCTCTCGACCCCAAAGGAAAGAAAAGAAATAAAACTATTTACACGGGAAAGCTCCCAACAAGCAAAAGAAGAACAAGAAATCCTTTTGGTTTTTCTTTTAGTTACTACTACTACAACATGGAAAGTAAACTAACTAATTTTTTTGGTTTTTCTTAAGGTTGTTCAAACACACATGAAGAAAGCTAGAAAAAGAAATTAAACTAGCATGGATAGTACAATGAAAAAGTATGAGCACCGACAACTAGAATGAGTGTGTGAACATGAATGTAATGTCGGTGAGAAATACGTACTCCCCCAAGCTTAGGCTTTTGGCCTAAGTTAGTCTATGCCCATGGATCGCAGCTACTCTCCTCGGTGTACTGAGGATTGTCATCGTACTGCCACTGGCTGGCGATCTCCTCCAGATCCCACTGATAACAGGATGGTCGATAAGGGTCGAGTGGTGGTTCCGGCTCGGGCTCTAGAGCTGATGTCTGGCCACGGAGCGCATAGATGGCCTCCGGCAAGACGAGGTAAGGGCATGCAGTTAAATCAAACAAAGAGGGCGCAGGCAAGATAATAGTCTCATTGTGTTTCTTATGAAATCTCAAATTATACAAAAGCATCTTATCATCATTTTTAACAATAAACTCATGTGCTACCATGCTCTTATAATCAAGAAAGGTAGGGGGCAACAGTTTTCCCTCTTCTCAAAATGCCTAATAGGTATCCTGAAATGTTTAGCAAGGCATGAAGCATAGATACCTCCAAAGATGGGACCCTATGTACAGTTCAGACTTAATCGTTTAGCAATAATAGCGCCATAATAACAGAGTTATCACGAAATAAAGAATGGAACAAAATAATAATATCAGGAACACTAAGGTTTCCACAGTTTCCGCGACCAATTAAGCATCGACTAGCAAATATTGCAAAGTAGCGTAAAACAGGAAAATGTATGCTAGTAATTATTGCATCAGAAACCTTCCTCGTTTCCCCTACAGTAATAGTATCAATAAATCCATCCACATATTTACGATGTGGTTCCTCTAAGCTGCCCCGAAAGGTATCTTGCAAACCGTGCAAAATTCATATAGTGACATCTCCCTAGCCACATCATATAAATGAAACTCTACTGAAGGAGGTGATTTCTTAGGATAAAAGTAGAAATTTTGCACGAAAGTATTGGTGAGTAAGAGATACTGTTCAGCCTGGTCGTGGAGGAAGTCGGTGAGGCCCGCATTATCAGCCAACGAATAAAAATCATCATGAATCCCGGCTGCTCTCAAGAAATCATCACAAGGCCATTCACACGGCCGCACTTCCGCGACACGAGGGAGATTATACTTGGGCTTTTCATTCTCCTTAGCTTGTTTATCCTTAGAGGCTTGGCTAGAAGAGCCCCTCAAGAAAAATCTCTTCATCTTTTTCTGAAAATTCTGAAATTTTTAGTAACTCAAAATAAAAGTGAATCAAACTCAACAAAATTGATAGCAACTACTCCCACAAGTGCCTAGAGCCTATATCATGCATTAAAATTACTTGGGACCATATAAATTTGACATGCAAGCTCAAGAACAGGGTCACCTAGGCAGCAAAAATTTGCAATGAATAAAGCACTAGAACAAAAACTAATTGGACCATTGGAGGAGTCACATACCAAGGAACAATCCCCCAAAGCAGTTTTGTGAATGGAGCTTTGAGCAAGGAGATCGAAAATGGCAGCAAAGTGAGCTAGAACTCGTGCTTGAGCTGGATGGTGATTTTTTTGGGAGGAAGAAGAAGTGTGTGGGTGCAGGAATAAGTGGAGGGGGCCACCATGGGCCCACGAGGCAGGGGGCGCGCCCTGGACCCTCGTGGACAGGTGCCAGCTCCCCCTGCTGTGTTCTCAGTGCCAGATATTCTCAAATATTCCAGAAAAAATCATATAAATTTGCAGGGCATTTGGAGAACTTTTATTTTCGGGGTATTTTTTATTGCATGGATAATTCAGAAAACAGACAGAAAATACTATTTTTACTTTATTTAATCTAAATAACAGAAAGTAAAAGGAGGGTACAGAAGGTTGTCCCTTCTAACTTCATCCATCTCATGCTCATCAAAAGGAATCGACTAACAAGGTTGGTCAAGTCTTGTTAACAAACTCATTCTGAATAACATGGAACCGGAGAAATTTCGAATAACACTAGGTTACCTCAACAGGGAAATGAACATCCCCAATAATAAGAATATCATATTTCTTCTTGACAGTAGGAAGAGGAAATTCAAAACCTCCAATAATTATAGTTGGAATTTTCCAATAGAATTGATGCTATGAACTTGAGGTTGTTTCCTCGGAAAGTGTACCGTATGCTCATTACCATTAACATGAAAAGTGACATTGCATTTGTTGCAATCAATAACAGCCCCTGCAGTATTCAAAAAGGGTCTACCAAGGATAATCGACATACTATCGTCCTCGGGAATATCAAGAATAACAAAGTCCGTTAAAATAGTAACATTTGCAACCACAACAGGCACATCCTCACAAATACGACAGGTATAGCAGTTGATTTATCAGCCATTTGCAAAGATATTTCAGTAGGTGTCAACTTATTCAATTCAAGTCTACGATATAAAGAGAGAGGCATAACACTAACACTGGCTCCAAGATCACATAAAGCAGTTTTAACATAGTTTCTTTTAATGGAGCATGGTATAGTTGGTACTCCTGGATCTCCAAGTTTCTTAGGTATTCCACCCTTAAAAGTATAATTAGCAAGCATGGTGGAAATTTCAGCTTCCGGTATCTTTCTTTTATTTGTAATAATATCTTTCATGTATTAGCATAAGGATTCACTTTAAGCATATCAGTTAAGCGCATACGTAAGAAGATAGGTCTAATCATTTCAGCAAAGCGCTCAAAATCCTCATCATCCTTTTTCTTGGATGGCTTAGGAGGAAAAGGCATGGGTTTCTGAACCCATGGTTCTCTTTCTTTACCGTGCTTCCTAGCAACAAAGTCTCTCTTATCATAACGTTGATTCTTTGATTGTGGGTTATCAAGATCAACAGCAGGTTCAATCTCTACATCATTATTATTGCTAGGTTGAGCATCAACATGAACATTATCATTAACATTATCACTAGGTTCATGTTCATCACCAGATTGTGTTTCAGCATCAGAAATAGAAATATCATTGGGATTCTCAGGTGTGTCTACAACAGGTTCACTAGAAGCATGCAAAGTCCTATCATTTTTCTTTTTCTTCTTTTTAGAAGGACTAGGTGCATCTAAATTATTTCTCTGAGAATCTTGCTCAATTCTCTTAGGGTGGCCTTCAGGATACAAAGGTTCCTGAGTCATTTTACCAGTTCTAGTAGCCACTCTAACAGCAAAATCATGTTTATTATTTAATTCATCGAGCAAATCACTTTGAGCTTTAAGTACTTGTTCTGCTTGAGTGGTAACCATAGAAGCATATTTACTAATGAGTTTAAGTTCACCTTTAACTCTAGCCATATAATCACTCAAGCGTCCAATCATGTAAGAATTACTCTTTAATTCTCTACCAACATAAGCATTGAAATTTTCTTGTCTAGCCATAAAGTCATCAAATTCATCCAAGCATTGGCTAGCAAACTTAGTAGACGGGATTTCAACTTTATCATATCTATAGAGAGAATTTACCTTTACTACCTGTGTCGGGTTATCAAGACCATGTGTTTCTTCAATAGGTGGTATATTAAGACCATGTATTTCTTCAACAGGAGGTAAATTCTTAACATCTTCAGCTTTAATACCTTTTCTTTCATAGATTTCTTTGCCTCTTGCATATCTTCAGGACTGAGAAATAGAACACCCCTCTTCTTCGGAGTTGGTTTAGGAGTTGGCTCAGGAATTGGTCAGGAGTTGGTCAGGAAGGTCCAATTATTTTCATTAGTCAACATATTATTCAATAGCAATTCAGCTTGATCGACTGTTCTTTCCCTGAAAACACAACCAGCACAACTATCCAAGTGGTCCTTGGAAGCATCAGTTAGTCCATTATAAAAGATATCAAGTATTTCATTTTTCTTAAGAGGATGATCAGGCAAAGCATTAAGTAATCGGAGAAGCCTCCCCCAAGCTTGTGGGAGACTCTCTTCTTCAATTTGCACAAAGTTATATATTCCCCTCAAGGCAGCTTGTTTCTTATGAGCAGGGAAATATTTAGCAGAGAAGTAATAAATCATATCCTGGGGACTACGCACACAACCAGGATCAAGAGAATTAAACCAAGTTTTAGCATAACCCTTTAATGGGAATGGAAATATCTTAAGGATATAATAGTAGCGAGATTTCTCATCATTAGTGAACAGGGTGGCTATATCATTTAACAAAGTAAGATGCGCCACAACAGTTTCAGATTCATAGCCATAAAAGGATCAAATTCAACTAAAGTAATTATCTCAGGATTGACAGAGAATTCATAATCCTTGTCGGTAACAAAGATAGGTGAAGTAGCAAAAGCGGGGTCATATTTCATTCTAGCATTCAGAGTTTTCTGTTTCAGTTTAGCTAATAACTTCTTAAGATCAGATCTATCATTGCAAGCAAGAAAATCTCTAGCAGTTTCTTCATCCATAACATAACCCTCGGAAACAACAGGCAATTCATACTTAGGGGGAGAACCTTCATCATCACTATCTTCAATAATATTAGTTTCAAGAATTTCATTCTCTCTAACCCTAGCAAGTAGTTCATCAAGAAATTCACCTAATGGCACAGTAGTATCAAGCACAGAAGTAGTTTCGTCATAAGTATCATGCATAGTAGAAGTGGCATCATCAATAACATGCGACATATCAGAATTAATAGCAGAAGCAGGTTTAGGTGTCGCAAGCTTACTCATAACAGAAGGAGAATCTAGTGCAGAGCTAGATGGCAGTTCCTTACCTCCCCTCGTAGTTGAGGGATAAATCTTAGTTCTTTTGTCTTTCAAGTTCCTCATAGTGACCAGCAGATATAAATCCCAAGTGACTCAAAGAATAGAGCTATGCTCCCCGGCAACGGCGCCAGAAAATAGTCTTGATAACCCACAAGTATAGGGGATCGCAACAGTTTTTGAGGGTAGAGTATTCAACCCAAATTTATTGATTCGACACAAGGGGAGCCAAAGAATATTCTCAAGTATTAGCAGTTGAGTTGTCAATTCAACCACACCTGGATAACTTAGTATCTGCAGCAAAGTATTTAGTAGCAAAGTAGTATGGAAGTAACGGTAACAGTAGCAAAAGTAACAGTAGCAGTTTTGTAGTAATTGTAACAGTAGCAACGGTAAAGTAAATAAGCAAAGCACAATATGTGAAAAGCTCGTAGGCATTGGATCAGTGATGGATAATTATGTCGGATGCGATTCCTCATGTAATAGTTATAACATAGGGTGACACAGAACTAGCTCCAGTTCATCAATGTAATGTAGGCATGTATTCCGAATATAGTCATACGTGCTTATGGAAAAGAACTTGCATGACATCTTTTGTCCTACCCTCCCGTGGCAGCGGGGTCCTAATGGAAACTAAGGGATATTAAGGCCTCCTTTTAATAGAGTACCGGACCAAAGCATTAACACTTAGTGAATACATGAACTCCTCAAACTACGGTCATCACCGAGAAGTATCCCGATTATTGTCACTTCGGGGTTGTCGGATCATAACACATAATAGGTGACTATAGACTTGCAAGATAGGATCAAGAACTCACATATATTCATGAAAACATAATAGGTTCAGATCTGAAATCATGGCACTCGGGCCCTAGTGACAAGCATTAAACATAGCAAAGTCATAGCAACATCAATCTCAGAACATAGTGGATACTAGGGATCAAACCCTAACAAAACTAACTTGATTACATGGTAAATCTCATCCAACCCATCACCGTCCAGCAAGCCTACGATGGAATTACTCACGCACGGCGGTGAGCATCATGAAATTGGTGATGGAGGATGGTTGATGATGATGACAGCGACGAATCCCCCTCTCCGGAGCCCCGAACGGACTCCATATCAGCCCTCCCGAGAGAGATTAGGGCTTGGCGGTGGCTCCGTATCATAAAACACGATGAAACTTTCTCTTTGATTTGTTCTCTGCGAAAGCAAATATATGAAGTTGGACTTGAGGTCGGTGGACGTCCAGGGGGCCCACGAGGCAGGGGGCACGCCCTAGGGGAGGGGGCGCGCCCGCCACCCTCGTGGACAGGGTGTGGGCCCCCTTACACTAATTCTTTTGCCAGTATTTTTTATTAATTCTGAAAAGTTGCTCCGTGGATTTTCAGGTCATTCCGAGAACTTTTATTTCTGCACAAAAATAACACCATGGCAGTTCTGCTGAAAACAATGTCAGTCCGGGTTAGTTTCATTCAAATCATGCAAGTTAGAGTCCAAAACAAGGGCAAAAGTGTTTTGAAAAGTAGATACGATAGAGACGTGTCAAATACCTGCACAAACAATCAAAGAAACTTGCACCCAACAAGATAAAGGGGTTGTCAATCCCTTCATGGTTACTTGCAAAAGTGATATCTGATAGAGATAGATAAACGGTAAAGTACATATTTTTGGTATTTTTGGTTTATGGATCAAAAAGTAAAAGGTTGCAAAGTAAGTAAATCAGAAACTAATATTATAGATTGGAAACTTATATGATGGAAAATAGATCGGGGGCCATAGGTTTCACTAGAGGCTTCTCTCAAGATAGAAAATACAGTGGGTGAACAAATTACTACCGAGAAATTGATAAAAAAGCGCAAAGTTTTGACGATATCTAAGGCAATGATCATGAATATAGGCATCACGTCCGTGTCAAGTAGACCGACTGCTGCCTGCATCTACTACTATTACTCCACACATCGACCGCTATCCAGCATGCATCTAGAGTATTAAGTTCATAAAGAATGGAGTAACGCATTAAGCAAGATGACATGATGTAGAGGAATTAACTCAAGCAATATGATGGAAACCCCATCTTTTTATCCTCGATGGCAACAATACAATACGTGCCTTGCTGCCCCTACTTTCACTGGGAAAGGACACCGCAAGATTGAACCCAAAGCTAAGCACTTCTCCAATTGCAAGAAAAACCAATCTAGTTCACCAAACCAAATCGATAGTTCGAGGAGACTTGCAAAGATGTCAAATCATGCAAATAAGAATTCGGAGGAGATTCAAATAATATTCATAGATCAGTTGATCATAAATCCACAATCATCGGATCTCGGCAAACACACAACAAAAAAGTATTACATCGAATAGATCTCCAAGAACGTCGATGAGAACATGGTATTGAGAATCAAAGAGAGAGAGAAAACCATCTAGCTACTAGCTATGGACCCGTAGGTCTGTGGTAAACTACTCATGCTTCATCGGAAGGGCAATGGTGTTGATGTAAAAGCCCTCCGTGATTGAATCCCCCTCCGGCAGGATGCCGGAAAAGGCCCCTAGATGGGATCTCACGGGAGCAGAAGGTTGCGGCGGTGGAAAAGTGGTTTCGAGGTTCCCCTGGATGTTTCTGGGATATATGAGAATATATAGGCGGAAGAAATAGGTCGGTGGAGTCACAAGGGGCCCACAAGGGTGGGGGCGCCCTACCCCCTGGGCGCACCCTCCGTCCTTGTGGCCGCCTTGTGGCTTCTCTGACTTGCACTCCAAGTCCTCTGGATATCTTCTGGTCCAAGAAAAATCATCGCAAAAGTTTTATTCCATTTGGTATTCGAAACTCTAAAGCAAGGAAAAAACATAAACTGGCACTGGGCTCTAGGTTAATAGGTTAGTCCCAAAAATCATATAAAATAGCATTTTAATGCATATAAAACATCCAAAACAGATAATATAATAGCATGGAACAATCAAAAATTATAGATACATTAGAGACATATTAGTGCCCCACTTGTCACTGGCTGGGGCCGCTGATGTCTGCTAGAACTACATCGGTATTTCCCCAAAGAGGAAGGGATGATGCAGTATAGCAACGTTTGGTATTTCCCTCTGTGATGATACTAAGGTCATCGAACCAGTAGGAGAACCTCCTCACACCATGTAAACAGCACCTGCACACAAATAACAAATACTCGCAACCCGACGTGTTAAAGGGATTGTCAATCCCTTTCGGGTACGACGCCTCTAGATAGGCAAATAACATGAGGTAAAAGTGGTAGATAGAATAAACAGATCGCAGAACAAATAAATTACAGCAAGATATTTTTGTATTTTTGGTTTAATAGATCTGAAAATAAATGCAAAGGAAAATAGATCGTAAAGGCAAATATGATGAAAAGATACCCGGGGGTCGTAGGTTTCACTAGTGGCTTCTCTCGAGAAAAATAGCAAACAGTGGGAAAACAATTACTGTTGGGCAATTGATTGAACATCAAATAATCATGACGATATCCAGACAATGATCATTATATAGGCCTCACGTCCAAGATTAGTAGACCGACTCTTGCCTGAGTCTACTACTATTACTCCACACATTGACCACTATCAAGCATGCATGTAGTGTATTAAGTTCATGGAAAAACAGAGTAATGCAATAAGAACGATGACATGATGTAGACAAGATCTATTTATGTAGAAATAGACCTCATCTTGTTATCCTTCATAGCAACGATACGTACATGTCGTTTCCCTTTCTGTCACTGGGATCAAGCACCATAAGATCATGCATATAAGAGATCATAAATATCGGAGAAGAAATACGAGGCTATAACCAATCATGCATATAAGAGATCAAGAGAAGACTCAAATAACTTTTATGGATAAAAACATAGATCTGATCATAAACTCAAAGTTCATTGGATCCCAACAAACACACCCCAAAAAGACTTACATCGTATGGATCTCCAAGAGACCATTGTATTGATAATCAAGAGAGAGAGAGAGATAGAGAGAGAGAGCTACTAACTACGGACCCATAGGTCTATAAAGAACTACTCACGCATCATCGGAGAGGCGCCAATGGAAGTGGTGAACCCCTCCGTGATGGTGTCTAGATTGGATCTGGTGGTTCTGGACTCTACGGCGGCTGGAACTGATTTTCGTTAACTCCCCTAGGGTTTCTAGAATATTGGGGTATTTATAGATCAAAGAGGCGGTGCGGGAGTCCAAAGAGGAGGGCACAACCCACCGGGGCGCGCCTGGGCCCCCAGGCGTGCCCTGGTGGGTTGTGCTCCCCTCGGAGCTCCCCTCAGGTGTGTTCCTGGCTCACTGGATGTCTTCTGGCCCAAAAAAATCCTCAAAAAGTTTCGCTGCATTTGGACTCCGTTTGGTATTGATTTCCTGCGATGTAAAAAACATGCAGAAAACAGCAACTGGCACTGGGCACTATGTCAATAGGTTAGTACCAAAAATGAAATAAAATGACTACAAACTGATTGTAAAACATCCAAGAATGATAATATAACAGCATGGAACCATCAAAAATTATAGATACGTTGGAGACGTATCAGCATCCCTATGCTTAATTCCTGCTCGTTCTCAAGTAGGTAAATGTTAAAAACAAAATTTTTGATGTGGAATGCTGCCTAACATGTTCATCACATTTCTTTTCTTTATAGCATGGACATTTGTACTTTTATATGATTCAAAGCAATAGTCTAGTTTTGACATGAATACTTTAATACTGAAGCATACAAACAAGCAACCATGTCTTTCAAAATATCAAAACTAAAGCAAGTTATCCCTAGCCCATTATGCTCAATCATTGATCCATTCATGAAACACACTCGCATATTAGCTACACCCAATGCTCAAATACGATCATAGTGCCCCTTAGTTGGTTCTTTATAAGAGAAGGTGGAGACTCAAATTCAAAATAAAAATTGCATAAAGTAAAAGAAAGGCCCTTCACAGAGGGAAGTAGGGATTTGTAGAGGTGCCAGAGCTCAAAGCTTAAATTGAGAGCTTAAAACATTTTTTGAGAGGCATATTTTTCCCACCAACTAAAACGACTTAGAGCTCCCAACACTTTCCATGCTAGATACATTATAGGCGGTTCCCAAACAGAAAATAAAGTTTATTCCTTTTTCCACCATTACTTTCACTTTCCATGGCTAACCGTATCCACGGGTGCCCTCCATACCAACACTTTCCAAGGAATTTATTATTTGACAACATAAAGTAAATTCATTTTTCATTTCGGGACTGGGCATCCCTAATACCTTTGTCGTACTCTCGTGCAATGACAAGGGAATAAACACTCATCGTGAGAATAACACATCTAGCATGGAAAAAATTGGCCACCCCTCACCGCCTCGCGAGCGGTAGAGCACACAAAAGAGAAATTTATTTTGAAAATTAGAGATGGCACATGCAAATTTTCTTAGAACGGCACGGAAATACCGCATATAGGTAGGTATAGTGGACTCATATGGCAAAATTGGTTTAAAGGGTGATAACCCACAAGTATAGGGGATCAATTGTAGCCTCTTTCGATAAGTAAGAGTGTCGAACCCAACGAGGAGCTAAAGGTAGAACAAATATTCCCTCAAGTTCTATCGACTACTAATACAACTCTACGCACGCTTAACATTTGCTTTACCTAGAACAAGTTTGAAACTAGAAGTACTTTGTAGGTGTTCTTGGATAGGTTTGCAAGATAATAAAGAACACATAAAGAAAAAGTAGGGGCTGTTTAAATAAAGAAGCAATAAAGTAAATATAGCGAGTGTGGAAAAGTGGTGGTAGGAGTTGTGAAATTGTCCCTAAGCAATTGACTACTTTACTAGACTGATAGCAAGTTTTATGTGGGAGAGGCATAAGCTAACATGCTTTCTCTTCTTGGATCATATGCACTTATGATTGGAACTCTAGCAAGCATCTGCAACTACTAAAGATCATTAAGGTAAAATCCAACCATAGCATTAAAGCATCAAGTCCCCTTTATCCCATACGCCACAACCCCCTTACTCGGGTTTATGCTTCTGTCACTCAAGCAACCCACTATAAGCAAATCATGAACGTATTGCAACACCCTACATCGGGAATCCCTCACGCTTGCGCGACACGGAGGGCACAATAGGACAGCAACATAATCACAAGCAAATTAAACCAATCATAGCAATTCATCAATCACTGACAGGACAACGAAAATCTACTCAGACATCATAGGATGGCAACACATCATTGGATAATAATATGAAGCATAAAGCACCATGTTCAAGTAGAGGGTACAGCGGGTTGCGGGAGAGTGGACCGCTGAATATAGAAGGGGGAAGGTGATGGATATGTTGGTGAAGATGGCGGAGGTGTTGGTGTAGCGGTGATGATGATGGCCCCCGGCGGCGTTCCGGCGCCACCGGAGGGAAGGGGGAGAGAGCCTCCCTTCTTCTTCTTCTTCCTTGACCTTCTCCCTAGATGGGAGAAGGGTTTCCCCTCTAGTCCATGGTCTCCATGGCGTAGGAGGGGCGAGAGCCCCTCCGAGATTGGATCTGTCTCTCTGTCTCTCTCTGTTTCTGCGTTCTTCTGGATTCTTCCCTTTCACCTTTTCTTATATATCCAGAGATCCGTAACTCCGATTGGACTGAAACCTTCGCCAAGATTTTTTTTTCCTGAAAATTAGCTTTCTTGCGGGCAAAGTAGAGCAGCAACCGCCTTATGGGGAGCCCACGAGGGTCAGGGGCGTGCCTGCCCCCCCCCCTAGGGCGCGCCCCCCTGCCTCGTGGCCCCCTCGGGCACTGTCTCGCGTTGATTCTTCCTCCCAAATCTCACAAATATTCCAAAAAATTCTCCATCCGTTTTTATCCCGTTTGGACTCCGTTTGATATGGGTTTTCTGCGAAACATAAAACATGCAACAAACAAGAACTGGCACTGGGCATTGGATCAATATGTTAGTCCCAAAAATAGTATAAAAAGTTGCCAAAAGTATATAAAAGTTGTAGAATATTGGCATGGAACAATCAAAAATTATAGTACGATGCATACATATCAAAGGGTTTTGGATGCACAAGTAGTGATGATACTTAGTGCAAAATGAAGGCTAGCAAAAAGATTGAGATGCGACCAACCAAAACGAAAAATCTCGTACCCAAGCATTAAGCATAAGTAACACCGAATAATGCACCACAAGTAAGATATAAATTTCATTGCATAACTATTGACTTTTGTGCTTGCATAGGGAATCACAAACCTTAACATCAATATTCTTACTAAAGCACAATTACTCATCAACATGACTCACATATCATATCGTCATATCTCAAAACCGATACTAAGAATCAAGATTATTTTGTCCAATGTTCTTCATTAAAGTTTTTATTATATCCTCCTTGGTTATCTATCACTTTGGTACTATTTTCATGTGCTCCTTTTGATAAGCTCAAACAAATATAAGTGAAGAACATGATCATAATTTTTCTTTCTCTCAAAATAATCTAAGTGAAGCAAGAGGAATTTCTTGAAAATTTTACTAACTCCCAAATAAATCTAAGTGAAGTATGAGAGCATTTCTTCAAAAATAACAAAGCACACCGTGCTCAAAAAGATCTAAGTGAAGCACTAGAGCAAATCCATGGCTCTAAAAATTTAA
The DNA here is from genome assembly GCF_018294505.1 of Triticum aestivum. Taxonomy (NCBI): domain Eukaryota; kingdom Viridiplantae; phylum Streptophyta; class Magnoliopsida; order Poales; family Poaceae; genus Triticum; species Triticum aestivum. Next base: position 417,555,825 of record NC_057810.1, read on the forward strand.
GTGAAGCATAGGAGCAAGCATAGCATAATTTTTGGCTCTCTCAAAAAGGTGTGTTCAGCAAGGATTCAAGACTTAAAACACAAAGAAAAACAAGCAAAGACTCATATCATACAAGATGCTCCAAGCAAAACTCATAATATGTGATGAATAAAAATATAGCTTCAAGTAAAATACCGATGGTTGTTAAAAGAAAGCGGGGATGCCACTCGGGGGCATACCCATGCTTAGTTGCTTGCTAATTCTTGAATATCATCTTGCGGTGCCCCGGGCATCCCCAAGCTTAGCCTTTTGCTAATCCTTATTCCTTCATCCATCATAAGATCACCCAAAACTTGAAAACTTCAATCACACAAAACTCAACAAAACCTTCGTGAGATCCGTTAGTATAAGAAAGCAAACCACTACCATAAGTACTATTGCAAACCTATTCATATTTTATTTTTGCATTATATCTACTGTATTCCAATTTTTCTATGGCAAAAAACTCATCAAAGAAAACCATAGAATCATCAAAACAAACACACAACGCAAAGAAAACAGAATCTGTCAAAAATTCTGAAACTCCATAGAATCTGGATATTTTGAATACTTCTGAAACTCCAAAAATTATGAAAAATTAGGACAACGTGAATAATTTGCTTATGAATCTTCTTCAAAAAGAATCAACGCAAAATCACTCTTCTGTTAAAAATGAGAAATAATTCGTGAGTGCAAAAGTTTCTGTTTTTCAGCAAGATCAAATCAACTTTTACCCAAATCATCCCAAAGGCCTTGCTTCGCACAAACACTAATTTAAACCACAAAAACACATCTAACCAGAGGTATAATTGGGTATTTTATTGAAAACAACAAGCAAAGCAAAAAGAAAAAATATACAAGTTGGGTTGCTGATACGTCTCCAACGTATCTATAATTTTTTATTGTTCCATGCTATTATATTACCCCTTTTGGATGTTTATGGGCTTTATTTTACATATTTATATCATTTTTGGGACTAACCTACTAACCGGAGGCCCAACCCATATTGTTGGGTTTTTTTTGCCTATTTCAGTATTTCGAAGAAAAGGAATATCAAACGGAGTCCAAACGGAATGAAACCTTCGGTAGCGTGATTTTTGGAACGAACGTGATCCAGAGGTCTTGGAGTGCAAGCCAAGAAGCTGCCGAGGCTCCCACGAGATAGGAGGGCCCCCCCTGTAGGGCGCGCCCCCTGTCTCGTGGGCCCCTCGGGCAGCCACCGACGTACTTCTTCCTCCTATATATACCTACGTACCCCGAAAACATCTAGGAGCAGGACGAAACACAATTTCCACCACCGTAACCTTCTGTATCCGCGAGATCTCATCTTGGAGCCTTCGCCGGCACTCTGCCGGAGGGGGAATCGACCACGGAGGGCTTCTACATCAATATCCTTGCCCCTCCGATGAGTTGGTAGTAGTTTACCACAGACCTACGGGTCCATAGTTATTAGCTAGATGGCTTCTTCTCTCTTTTTGGATCTTAATACAATGCTCTCCCCCTCTCTTGTGGAGATTTATTCGATGTAAACTCTTGTTGCGGTGTGTTTGTCGAGATCCGATGAATTGTGGGTTTATGATCAAGTTTATCTATGAATAATATTTGAATCTTCTCTGAATTCTTTTATGTACGATTAAGTTATCTTTGCAAGTCTCTTCGAATTATCAGTTTGGTTTGGCCTACTAGATTGATCTTTCTTGCCATGGGAGAAGTGCTTAGCTTTGGGTTCAATCTTGCGGTGTCCTTACCCAGTGACAGAAAGGGTTGCAAGGCACATATTGTATTGTTGCCATCGAGGATAACAAGATGGGGTTTATATCATATTTGTTGAGTTTATCCCTCTACATCATGTCATCTTACTTAATGCGTTACTCTGTTCTTATGAACTTAATACTCTAGATGCAGGAAGGAGTCGGTCGATGTGTGGAGTAATAGTAGTAGATGCAGGCAGGAGTCGGTCTACTTGTTATGGACGTGATGCCTATATACATGATCATGCCTAGATAATCTCATAACTATGCGCTTTTCTATCAATTGCTCGACAGTAATTTGTTCACCCACCGTAATACTTATGCTATCTTGAGAGAAGCCACTAGTGAAACCTATGGCCCTCGGGTCTATCTCTTATCATATTTTCTTTCAATCTACTTTTATTTGCATCTTTACTTTTTGCATCTATATTATAAAATTCCAAAAATATATTTATCTTATCTTACTATCTTTATTAGATCTCACTTTCGCAAGTGGCCGTGAAGGGATTGACAACCCCTTTATTGCGTTGGTTGCGAGTTCTCAGTTTGTTTGTGTAGGTGCGCGGGACTTTTGAGGAGCCTCCTACTGGATTGATACTTATGCTACTATCGCTGCATCACCCTCTCCTCTTCGAGTAAAACCAACGCAAGCTCAAGACGTAGCAAGAAGGATTTCTGGCGCCGTTGCCGGGGAGGTCTTCGCTCAAGTCAAGACATACAAAGTACCCATCACAAACCCATCTCCCTCGCATTTACATTATTTGCCATTTGCCTCTCGTTTTCCTCTCCCCCACTTCACCCTTGCCATTTTATTCGCCTTGTCTTTCCCAATCTCCTCTTCTCTCTTTCGCTTGCCTTTTGTTTGCTGTGTGTTAGCTCGTTTGCCTTGTCATTATGTCTAGTTCCTTATCCGCTCCTATGTCTCCCGAGTTTGAAGTTCTTCACTTCAAGCAAAGGCAAGGAGAAAACTTAAAAGATGCTTGGTATAGGATGATGGAATCTTATCGCAAGTGCACCCTAGAGGTGAACTTTAGAATTCTTCTTCGTAATTTTTATGTTGGGTTAAATATGACGCATAGACAACTCTTGGATTGCATTGCCAAGGGAAATTTCATTGAGATTGATCCTAGTATTGCACATGAAATTATAGAGGGAATAGTAGGAACACTACCTCAAAAGGGAGGATCACATCCTACCCAAGAAGAAACCCAAGTGTTTGGAAAGATTTGCGAGGTCACAATTTTTTTACAAAAGTCTCTTGAGCCTCTTAAAAGTGTTAGCGGAAATCTTCACTGCATGAATATGTTGATTACTCTTTGTAATAAGCGGTTGGATTCTTTAGATCTAAAAATTTTTGAGTATGAAGGGAAGCGGAAAGAACCTCCCGGATTCGAGCATGACTCCGCTAAAAAACTGAAAATTAAAGATGGCACTCCTTAGATCTATCTTCGCTTTTATGCCTAGCTAGGGGTGTTAAACGATAGCACTAGTTGGGAGGCAACCCAATTTTCTTTATGTTTTTTTGTTTTTGCTCCGGTTTAATAATAAATCTTGCATCTACCTTCTGTTTAGATGTGTTTTTATCGTTTAATTAGTGTTTGTGCCAAGTAGAACCTATAGGATAACCTACGATGATAGTTGATTTGATTCTACTGAAAAACAGAAACTTTGCACGCACGAATATAATTTTGTTAAATCACAGGAACGTGCTTTTGCGTTGATTCTTTTTGCTGCTGTTCAATAAACAAATTGTCCAGGACTTACTATTTTTCCAGGATTTTTAGAGTTCCATAAGTTTGCGTTATTTACAGATTGCTACAGACTGTCCTATTTTTGACAGATTCTGTTTTTCGTGTGTTGTTTGCTTATTTCAATGCATCTATGGCTAGTAAATTAGTTTATAAACCATAAAGAAGTTGGAATACATTAGGTTTAACACCAAAATAAATAAAGAATGAGTTCATTGCAGTATCTTATGTGGTGGTTTTGTTTTCTTTCACTAACGGAGCTTATAAGATTTCCTGTTGAGTTTTGTGTTGTGAAGTTTTCAAGTTTTGGGTAAAGCTTTTATGGACTATGGAATAAGGAGTGGCAAGAGCCTAAGCTTGGGGATGTCCAAGGCACCCCAAGATATTCAAGAATAGCCAAAAGCCTAAGCTTGGGGATGCCCCGGGAAGGCATCCCCTCTTTCGTCTTTGTTCATTGGTAACTTTACTTGGAGCTATATTTTTATTCGCCACATGATATGTGTTTTGCTTGGAGCGTCGTGTATTATATTAGTCTTTGCCTTTTAGTTTACCACAATCATCCTTGCTGTACACACCTTTTGGGAGAAGCCTATTTGATTAGAATTTGCTAGAATACTCTATGTGCTTCACTTATATCTTTTGAGCTTGATATTTTTTGCTCTAGTGCTTCACTTATATTATTTTAGAGCACGGTGGTGATTTATTTTTGTAGAAATTACTAGTCTCATGCTTCACTTATATTATTTTGAGAGTCTTTTAGAACAGCATGGTATTTGCTATGGTTATAAAATTGGTCCTAGAATGGTAGGCATCCAAGTTGGGTATAATAAAAACTATCATAGGAAGTGAATTGGATGCTATGATCAATTTGATACTTGATAATTGTTTTGAGATATGGAGGTAGTGATATTAAAGTCATGCTAGTTGGGTGATTATGAATTTAAAGAATGCTTGTGTTGAAGTTAGCAAGTCCCGTAGCATGCATGTATGGTTAAAGTTGTGTAACAAATTTGAAACATGAAGTGTACCTGGCTTGTGCATCCTTATGAGTGGCGGTCGGGGACGAGCGATGGTCTTTTCCTACCAATCTATCCCCCTAGGAGCATGCGCGTAGTACTTGGTTTTTGATGAATTCTAAATTTTTGCAATAAGTATATTAGTTCTTTTGACTAATGTTGAGTCCATGGATTATACGCACTTTTACCTTTCCGCCATTGCTAGCCTCTTCGGTACCATGCATTGCCCTTTCTCACCTTGAGAGTTAGTGCAAACTTCGCTGGTGCATCCAAACCCCGTGATACAATACGCTCTATCACACATAAACCTCCCTATATCTTCCTCAAAACAGCCACCATACCTACCTATTATGGCATTTCCATAGCCATTCCGAGATATATTGCCATGCAACTTTCCACCGTTTCGTTCATCATCATGACATACTTTACTTTTGTCATATTGCCATTGCATGATCATGTAGTTGACATCGTATTTGTGGCAAAGCCACCATGCATTATTTTTCATACATGTCACTCTTGATTCATTGCACCATCCCGGTACACTGCCGGAGGCATTCATATAGAGTCAGATCTTGTTCTAGTTTCGAGTTGTAGTTCTTATGTTGTAATCAATAGAAGTGTGATGATCATCATTATTAGAGCATTGCCCAAAGAAAAAAAGAAACAAAAAAGAAAGGCCAAAAAAAGGCCCAAAAAAAGAAAAAAAGAAAAAGAAAAAAAGAAAAAAAAAGAAAAGAATAAAAAAAGAAAATAAATAAAAAGGGCAATATTACTATCTCTTTTTCCACACTTGTGCCTCAAAGTAGCACCTCGTTCTTCATGTAGTGAGTCTCATATATTGTGCTTCAAAGTAGCACCATGTTTTTCATATAGTGAGTCTCATAAGTTGTCTTTTTCATACTAGTGGGAATTTTTCATTATAGAACTTGGCTTGTATATTCCTACGATGGGCTTCCTCAAATGCCCTAGGTCTTCGTGAGCAAGCAAGTTGGATGCACACCCACTAGTTTTCTTTTGTTGAGCATTCATTTATAGCTCTAGTGCATCCGTTGCATGGCAATCCCTACTCCTCATGTTGACATCAATTGATGGGCATCTCCATAGCTTTCTCCTTTTTTGTCTTCGCCACACAATCTCCATCATCATATTCTATTCCACCCATAGTGTTATATCCATGGCTCACGCTCATGTATTGCGTGAAGGTTGAAAAAGTTTGAGATTATTTAAGTACGAAACAATTGCTTGGCTTGTCATTAGGGGTATAGAAGTTGGGAACATCTTTGTTGAAAAAGTTGGGAACTATATGATTTTGTAGGAATGAACTTTCTTTTGCCATGTTATTTTGAGAAGACATGATTACTTTGATTAGTATGCTTGAAGTATTACTATTTCTTTTATCAATATGAACTTTTATTTTGAATCATTTGGATCTGAACATTCATGCCACAATAAAGAAAATTACATTATGAATTATGCTAGGTAGAATTCCACATCAAAAATGCTCTTTTCATCATTTACCTACTCGAGGACGAGCAGGAATTAAGCTTGGGGATGCTTGATACGTCTCCAATGTATCTATAATTTTTTATTGTTCCATGCTATTATATTACCCCTTTTGGATGTTTATGGGCTTTATTTTACATATTTATATCATTTTTGGGACTAACCTACTAACCGGAGGCCCATCCCATATTGTTGTTTTTTTGCCTATTTCAGTATTTCGAAGAAAAGGAATATCAAACGGAGTCCAAACGGAATGAAACCTTTGGGAGCGTGATTTTTGGAACGAACGTGATCCAGAGGACTTGGAGTGCAAGCCAAGAAGTTGCTGAGGCTCCCACGAGATAGGAGGGCACCCCCAGTAGGGCGCGCCCCCCTATCTCGTGGGCCCCTCGGGTGGCCATCGACGTACTTCTTCCTCCTATATATAGCTACGTACCCCGAAAACATCCAGGAGCAGGATGAAACACAATTTCCACCACCGTAACCTTCTGTATCCGCGAGATCTCGTCTTGGAGCCTTCGCCGGCACTCTATCGGAGGGGGGATCGACCACGGAGGGCTTCTACATCAACATCCTTGCCCCTCCGATGAGTTGTGAGTAGTTTACCACAGACCTACGGGCCCATAGTTATTAGCTAGATGGCTTCTTCTCTCTTTTTGGATCTCAATACAATGTTCTCCCCCTCTCTTGTGGAGATCTATTCGATGTAAACTCTTGTTGCGGTGTGTTTGTCGAGATCCGATGAATTGTGGGTTTATGATCAAGTTTATCTATGAATAATATTTGAATCTTCTCTGAATTCTTTTATGTATGATTGAGTTATGTTTGCAAGTCTCTTCGAATTATCAGTTTGGTTTGGCCTACTAGATTGATCTTTCTTGCCATGGGAGAAGTGCTTAGCTTTGGGTTCAATCTTGCGGTGTCCTTACCCAGTGACAGAAAGGGTTGCAAGGCACGTATTGTATTGTTGCCATCGAGGATAACAAGATGGGGTTTATATCATATTGCTTGAGTTTATCCCTCTACATCATGTCATCTTACTTAATGTGTTACTCTGTTCTTATGAACTTAGTACTCTAGATGCAGGCAGGAGTTAGTCGATGTGTGGAGTAATAGTAGTAGATGCAGGCAGGAGTCGGTCTACTTGTTATGGACGTGATGCCTATATACATGAGGATGACTAGATAATCTCATAACTATGCGCTTTTCTATCAATTGCTCGACAGTAATTTGTTCACCCACCGTAATACTTATGCTATCTTGAGAGAAGCCACTAGTGAAACCTATGGCCCTCGGGTCTATCTCTTATCATATTTGCTTTCAATCTACTTTTATTTGCATCTTTACTTTTTGCATCTATATTATAAAATACCAAAAATATATTTATCTTATCTTACTATCTTTATTAGATCTCACTTTCGCAAGTGGTCGTGAAGGGATTGACAACCCCTATATTGCATTAGGTGCGCGGGACTTTTGAGGAGCCTCCAACTAGATTTATACCTTGGTTCTCAAAAACTGAGGGAAATACTTACGCTACTACCGCTGCATCACCCTCTCCTCTTCGAGGAAAACCAACGCAAGCTCAAGACGTAGCAGTTACCTCCCAACGAGCGCTATCGTTTTACGCCCCTAGCTAGGCATGACGCGTAGGATCTAAGTTTTGTCATCCTTATCCTTGTTTTCCTTGGAGGTGTTTGTGTTGGGAGATTTTGTAAATAAAACATAAAACACATTATCCATGGAAACCTTAGCACTATCAAGGTGCCTTTTATCATAACCCCTTTGATTTCCGGCAGTGATCCAAGAATAGTGTTGATGAACATCATTAAAAACTTGTTGGGCCATATCTAAAACTGGGACTTGCTTCATAAGATTCTCATAAAATATTTGGTTATCCCCAAGCAAATGTCTCAAAGCATAATCACTATTATAAAGGATTTCATCAATCATGGGTTTTTCACGATTCATGCCATAAAAATCAAAGATTTCCCTAGCTTTCCGTATTATGTAGTCAAATTCATTCATTAGAACAAGAGTGGCTAATGTTTTAGCTTTAGGATTCTTTATAATGGGAAACTCATAGAACAATCTTTGCAAGGTAGGATGAGTACGGATAAATCTAGTTTCAAGTTTCAAAACAAGTGCCGAAATAGCTTTCGCATAAGATTTAGTCCTTTAAGTATAGGAATATCATCAAGACTTAGTTTTCCGACACAACTGAAAAATTCTTGAATATGTTCTTTTCCCATAAAATTCCCTTGCCCCAAGACAAAAGTTTTGGCATCCAGGTTACCCGTGCGCTCCATTTTCGGAGTTAGGACATCATCTGTTTCTGCCATACGAAAATCACTCATGGTGACTTCACAACAAGATTGCACTAAGAAAATAGATCTGAGGAGAAAACGGCGAATGAAAAAGAGGGCGGATAAAATGGCAATTTTTTGTGTAGTGGGGGGAGGAAAACGAGAGGCAAATGGAAAATAATGTAAATTGCGAGGAGATGAGATTTGTGATTAGGAACCTGGTTGACGTTGAAGATCCTCACCGGCAATGGCGCCAGAAATTCCTTTTGATGTCTGCTAGAACTATGTCGGTATTTCCCCAAAGAGGAAGGGATGATGCAGTATAGCGAAGGTAGGTATTTCCCTCAGTGATGAGACCAAGGTTATCGAACCAGTAGGAGAACCTCCGCACACCACGTGAACAGCACATGCGCACAAATAACAAATACTCGCAACCTGACGTGTTAAAGGGGTTGTCAATCTCTTTCGGGTACGGCGCCTCTAGATAGGCAAATAACGTGAGGTAAAAGTGGTAGATAGGATAAAAAGATCACGGAAAAAATAAATTGCAGCAAGGTATTTTCGTATTTTTGGTTTAATAGATCTGAAAATAAATGCAAAGGAAAATAGATTGCAAAGGCAAATATGATGAAAAGAGACCCGGGGGCCGTAGGTTTCACTAGTGGCTTCTCTCGAGAAAAATAACAAACGATGGGAAAACAATTACTGTTGGGCAACTGATAGAACTTCAAATAATCATGACGATATCCAGGCAATGATCATTATATATGCATAACATCCAAGATTAGTAGACCGGCTCCTGCCTGCATCTACTACTATTACTCCACACATCGATAGTTATCCAGCATGCATCTAGTGTATTAAGTTCATGGAAAATGGAGTAATGCAATAAGAACGATGACATGACGTAGACAAGATCTATTTGTGTAGAAATAGACCCCATCTTGTTATCCTTAATAGCAATGATACATACATGTCGTTTCCCTTTCTGTCACTGGGATCAAGTACCGTAAGATTGAACCCATCACAAAGCACCTCTTCCCATTGCAAGATAAATAGATCAAGTTGGCCAAACAAAACCCAAATATTGGAGAAGAAATACCAGGCTATAATCAATCATGCATATAAGAGATCAAGAGAAGACTCAAATAACTTTCATGGATAAAAACATAGATCTGATCGTAAACTCAAAGTTCATCGGATCCCAACAAACACACCACAAAAAGACTTACATCATATGAATCTCCAAGAGACCATTGTATTGATAATCAAGAGAGAGAGAGAGGAAGCCATCTAGCTACTAACTACAGATCCATATGTCTACAAAGAACTACTCACACATCATCGGAGAGGCACCAATGGAAGTGGTGAATTGCAAGTGGTGAACCCCTCCGTGATGGTGTATAGATTGGATCTGGTGGTTCTGGACTCTGTGGCGGCTGGAATTGATTTTCATCAACTCCCCTAGGGTTTCTGGAATATTGGGGTATTTATAGAGCAAAGAGGCGGTGTGGGAGGCCTATAAGGAGGGAACAACCCACTGAGGCATGCCTGGGGTGGGTTGTGCTCCCCTCGGAGCTCCCCTCAGGTGCGTTCCTAGCCCACTAGATGTGTTCTGGCCCAAAAAAATCCTCAAAAAATTTACTACATTTGGACTCCATTTGGTATTGATTTCCTGCGATGTAAAAAACTTGCAGAAAACAACAATTGGCACTGGGCACTATGTCAATAGGTTAGTACCAAAAAATGATATAAAATGACTATAAAATGGTTGTAAAACATCCAAGAATGATAATATAACAGGGTGGAATGATATGTGGGTGGACCGGTGCTTGGGTGCTGTTCTTACTTGAACAAGCATCCCACTTATGATTAACCTCTATTGCAAGCATCCGCAACTACAACAAAAATATTAAGGTAATCCTAACCATAGCATGAAACATATGGATCCAAATCAGCCCCTTACGAAGCAACGCATAAACTAGCGTTTAAGCTTCTGTCACTCTAGCAACCCATCATCTACTTATTACTTCCCAATGCCTTCCTCTAGGCCCAAATAATGGTGAAGTGGTATGTAGTCAACGTTCACATAACACCACTAGAGGTTAGACAACATACATCTTATCAAAATATCGTACGAATACCAAATTCACATGACTACTAATAGCAAGACTTCTTCCTTGTCCTCAGGAACAAAGGTAGGGGTGGGCATATAAACTGAGAACCGATCAACCGAACCGTATTAACCTACACTGAAGCCGAACTGACTGACACCGAAATTCTTGGTACCATGCTCGGTTAGCATTGGTGGAAAACCAAACTTTGTTCGGTGATTTCGGTCGTGGCCCTCTGTCCACCGAACTAACCGAGCACCCAAAGCCCCTCAACGTGATGAAACTGGTCGCCGCCCCCGCCTGTGCCTCCTCCAAAATCAATGAAGCATGGAAGGGATGCGTCTTTGCCGCCTCCCAAATCCCGTCCCCAAAAATCATGGCGTGGATGATACCTTCTTCTCGGAAGACCGCAAGTCTCGCTCGATCTGTTCCCTGCCAAAATCCCTATATATAATAGGGATTGCATCAGTTTCCCCATCCCCGTCCGCAGCTCTGAACCCTAGCCATAGGTGACGGCGCCGTCCAGCAAAAATTGGTAGCGAACTGCGGAAGAACAACGGCGGCTGGCAGCTGCAGGCACAGCAACCCAACGGCAGAATTCCTCACCCAACATGTGTACAACGTACATGTTCAGTTCAATGCTGATTTGATTAGCATACTGTTCAGTTCAATGGTTACGTGTGCTTTGATTAGTTTTCCTCTCTGAATCGTTGGTAATTGACATTTGCCTTGTATTCTAGATGTCTTCAACGACAGAGGAGACCATGGGGTCAAACAATGCAGCAGCAGGGTCCAACGCATAGAAAACTACTCTGAAGAAACACGCCGTTGTTTGCTTGTTCTTTCCAGGCCTGAACCTGTCTCTGTCGCTCAAGTGTTGTTTGCTAGGCCTGCAAAAGAACCTTTTCCAGCCGACTAGCCCATTGGGCAATGCTGCAGCACCCCAGCCCAGGGGCTTTCTTGGGTGTGTTCGGTCCAAACCGACACTGAACCGATTCTAACGGTGGACCAAAGCCTCAGTTAGCCTAATTACCATTGACCGATCGGTGCTTGATTTTCTAGAACCGAAGATTCCTAGCGACCGAAGCACCAAACCAAACGGTTCGGTGTAACCGAACGCCCAGCCCTAAACAAACATAACTACTCACAAAGCATATTCATGTTCATAATCAGAGGGGTAATAATGTGCATAAAGGATCTGAACATATGATCTTCCACCAAATAAACCAACTAGCATCAACTACAAGGAGTAATCAACACTACTAGCAACCTACTAGCACCAATCCCGGACTTGGAGACAAGAATTGGATACAAGAGATGAACTAGGGTTTGGAGATGAGATGGTGCTGGTGAAGATGTTAATGGAGATTGCCCTCTCCCGATGAGAGGAGCGTTGGTGATGACGATGGTGATGATTTCCCCCTCCCGGAGGGAAGTGTCCCCGGCAGAACAGCTCTGCCAGAGCCCTAGATTAGTTCCGCCAAGGTTCCGCCTCGTGGCGGCGGAGTCTCGTCCCAAAAGGTTGCCTTCTATTTTTTTTCTCATCGAAAGACTTCATATAGGAGAAGATGGGCATCGGAGAGCCACCAGGGGGGCCACGAGGTAGGGGGGCATGCCCCCCACCCTCGTGAGCAGGGCGTGGGCCCCCTGGCCTTCATCTTTGGCGACGATTTTTCTTTATTTATTTTAAGACATTCCGTGGAGTTTCATGACTTTTGGAGTTGCGCAGAATAGTCCTTCAATATTTGCTCCTTTTCCAGCCCAGAATTCCAGCTGCCGGCATTCTCCCTCTTCATGTAAACCTTGTAAAATAAGAGAGAGTAGCCATAAGTATTGTGACATAACGTGAAATAACAGCCCATAATGCAATAAATATCGATATAAAAGCATGATGCAAAATGGACGTATCAACTCCCCCAAGCTTAGACCTCGCTTGTCCTCAAGCGAAAAGCCGATAACAATAAATATGTCCTCATGTTTAGAGGTAGAGGCGTCGATAAAAATAAAATACGGACATGAAGGCATCATGATTATTTCATAACAGCAACATATATAGATCTTGTCATATGATTACTCATGTTCAAGTGATGATCTTTTCACAAAGCCAAAGTATGAATCAGAAACCTTATTGGCAACCAACAAATTATACCCTCGGTCATTGAAGCAATTGCAATTTATCATAACATCGGAAAGAGTCTATGCCAGATCTTAAAAGCAAGTCCACATACTCAACTATCACTTAGTCCTTCATAATTGCTAACACTCACGCAATACTTGTGGTTACGGAGTTTTAATCGGACACAGAGAAAGATAGGGGCTTATAGTTTTGCCCCACAACCTTTTACCTCAAGGGTAATGTCAACAATAACAACCCATGCTCCCCCACATCCAATTAGATATATATATCATGTTCTTTACAACATGTTGAGCTTGCCAAAGGATAAAATGAAAAAGGAAAGGTGAAGATCATTGTCGGTGTCAAAACCGGCGGATCTCGGGTAGGGGGTCCCGAACTGTGCGTCTAGGCGGATGGTAACAGGAGACAAGGGACACGATGTTTTTACCCAGGTTTGGGCCCTCTCGATGGAGGTAAAACCCTACTCCTGCTTGATTGATATTGATGATATGGGTAGTACAAGAGTGGATCTACCACGAGATCAAGGAGGCTAAACCCTAGAAGCTAGCCTATGGTATGATTGTTGTTCGTGCTATGGACTAAAACCCTCCAGTTTATATAGACACCGGAGAGGGCTAGGGTTACACAGAGTCGGTTACAATGGTAGGAGATCTACACATCCGTATTGCCAAGCTTGCCTTCCACGCCAAGGAAAGTCCCATCCGGACACAGGACGAAGTCTTCAATCATGTATCTTCATAGTCTTGGAGTCCGGCCGATGATGATAGTCTGCTATCCGGACACCCCTAGTCCAGGACTCCCTCAGTAGCCCCTGAACCAGGCTTCAATGACGACGAGTCTGGCGCGCATATTGTCTTCGGCATTGCAAGGCGGGATCCTCCTCCGAATAATTCATAGAAGATTGTGAACGCCAGGATAGTGTCCGGCTCTGCAAAATAATTTCCACATTCCACCATAGAGAGAATAATATGTACACAAGTTCAATCTGCTGACGTATTTTGTGGCGTGATGTTACACCACTACCAGGCCTTTACTTGAATCGTTTTTATTATACCACCTCAGCGTGTTTAGCGAAGCGGTTTCCTTGGCACGTCTTGTTGAAGCAGAGATCGTGTTCCCCTTATTCTGGGATTCCCATCAATATAGACGTGGGTAACCCAACCGCGCCATTGATTGCGGCACTTGGGAGATAAGCGAGTTTTACCAGGCTAGTAGGGACGCATAGTTTCATCCGCCCATATATAAGGGGATAAGGATCCACCTCCTTTACCTACGCCTTCTTCCTCCTTAGCTTATCCATCTCCGTGCACTCGAGCTCCAGCGCCCAACTCCGCACATCTCACCTCAACCTTCTCCAGCCATGTCCGGAGCGGGAGGCAAGTGGATGGCCTTACGGAGGGGCACATCGAGAAGCTGCGTAGCGCCGGATACCTGTCCAGCGACATCGCGCACCGGCTGCCCGACGAGGGGCAGCTCATCACCACCCCCAGGCCCCATGAGAGGGTCGTATTCCTCCCCCACTTCCTTCGCGGACTAGGCTTCCCTCTCCACCCCTTCGTCCAGGGGCTCATGTACTACTACGGCCTGGACTTCCACGATCTGGCTCCAAATTTCATCCTCAACATCTCGGCGTTTATCGTCGTGTGTGAGGCCTTCCTCTGCATCCAGCCCCACTTCGGCTTGTGGCTAAAGACCTTCAATGTCAAGCCGAAGGTTGTGAAGGGCAGCCAAGCGGAGTGTGGAGGCGCCATGGTGGGCAAAATGCCCAACGTCACTTGGCTCGAGGGTGCCTTCGTGGAATTTGTCAAAGGGTGGCAATCGGGGTGGTTCTACATCACTGAGCCGCGTGACCCTAAATGGGCAGCGGCCCCCGAGTTCAGATCTCGCATCCCCATGCAGCTCACCTCCTGGAAAGAGAAGGGCTTGCTTTGGGGTAGTTCGGAGGAGCTGACTGGACTCCAGTCCTGTCTCCAGACCCTGGTGAACAAGAAGCTTAAGCTTGTCAATGTGATCCAGGTCATGCTCGTCCGCCAGATTCTCCCCTGCCAGCAACGGGACTTCAATTTGTGGGAGTTTGATCCAGCCCAGCACCAGACCTTGAGCAGGCTCTTCGACACTACGTACGAAGCTGCCTGGAGGGTGCTGTTCAAGGGCGCCGAAGCTCCCGCGTCCGCTACCGAAGATCGCGGATTCAGCACGCAGCGTCCGGCTGGCGAGGTAAGCTATGTTATCCTTTATGGGACACTTGCTTTTCATAGTTTGACTCTATGCGGGATCTAAACTCCCAATGCCTTTAGCAGGACTGTCAGAAGACGTCCGGACAGGTTAACTGTCCGGCTCCCCTTCCAGAAGACCCAGCGGACGCCCGTTTGACAGGGCTGCTGGTCCCGGCACTTTACGTAGTGCCGAAGAAGAAGGCCAAGAAGAAGGCCACGGGAACCCGAAGGAGTTCCCGGCGCCTGGCGGTATCGGACTCATCGTCCGATGACTCCGAGGAGGACTCCTCCCCTGAGGACGAGGAGGAGAAGAAAGAGGCCTCTCCCCCAGCGGGGGGAGAGAAGAAGAGGAAGGCCTCTCCAACGAGGGAGGCCGAAGGGTCCAAGAAGGGAAGGACCCTTCCTCTGGACTGCTCCGCCAACGCCGACGATGGCGACGAGGAGTGGCCTTCAAGGGCCAAGCCCCTGGCAAGATCGTAAGTATCCGGATTCCTGGATGATTTATAATTTTTCTGTTTGCCACGCGGTGTCTTTCTAATGCCGCATACAACCTGTAGTCCGGCCAAGGATGATCTTCCCGCTTCGTCGAGCGGGTCCTTGGGTACGTCAGATATGGATTCCCTTCCGACCGCCTCCACCCCTCGTGATGCTGACGACGCCGAGGTGAGATCCCAAGAGGGGACCCACCAGGAGGGGGAGGCTCCGGAGGTGCCACAGGGAAACCTCCCGGACTTTGCACCGGACTCCGCGCCGGAACCTGCAGTGGTTCCGGAGTCCGGCAGGCGGCCCCTTCATAAGAAGGGCAAGACTGTGACACCAGCGACCTCCGTCCCACTGGAGGCGCCGGATAACTTTTTGGAGGCGCTCAACGGCGCTTCCATCGAAGAAGAACACCGCACTATCATGAGTGCGGTGATTCAGAAGGTTCAGCTCGCCAAGAGCGGGCTGACCAAAGCCTGCAGCAGCCTTCTAACAGGCTTTGAGGTAAGAAATTTAAGATATGTAATATAATACCACATAGACAGTAGCCCCTGATGCTCAGTTTGGTGTTCGGAAAGAAAAGCCCGACTGAGGATCTAAATAGATATACGCACGAGGTCTAAAAAATATGTCAATATGGGATTGTAGGCTGCGCTGCTGACCTCTGCCGCACTGACTGCGGAGGTTGATGCTTTGAAGCAGAACCTCGAGCAGTCTGAGAGCAAGCTCGGTCGTGCCAAGAAGCAGCTCGAGGACAAGGAAGGTGAGTATCGCCGTGTTAAATTTGTACCTTACAGAAAAGGATTTTGGTTGCAAGAGAAATAACAAGGATAACGTGGGTACTCCAGGGGCCACGAACGAGGTGGCGACTCTGAAGGATGCGGTGTCCGCGGCCGAACGCAATGTGGCCGCAGAGCGAGCTGAGTGAGAGAAGCAGGAGGCGCGGGTGGCGGAGGTACAGCAAGAGCTCCAGGATCTCGTGGAGAAGCATGAGAGTATGGAGCGCGACTCAAAGACTCGAGAGTCCGAGCTTGCCTCGGCTCTTGAGAGTGCCAAAGCAGCTAAGGCCGAAGCCCACAAGGCCCTCCAGGAAATCGAGGCGTTGAAGAAGATAGCGGAGGGTAAGGCATTTTTCATGCAAAGCAAGCATGTGAATGTGAATTACCTATTACTTACCCGAATTCGGAGCTCTCCAGGAGCGTTCGCAGATCTGCCCTGCAGCGTATCCGATGCGGCCGCTTTCTACCGGGCCGAGGAGGGGAGCTCGACGGAGAAGGTCTTCTGGTCTTAATATGCTGAGACCGGACATCCGGTGCCCCTTAGCGACCAGCAGAAGCAGCTGGTCGAGCTCCACAAGGTAGCCGAACAGGCCATGAAGGGCCTCATAGTTCGGCTGTGGCCCAAGGAGGCCATGCCTGGGAGCTACTTCGGCCTGGTGCGGCGGCTGGTGGAAGCGTGTCCCTGGGTGGAAGTCGTCAAGCACTCCGCCTGCATTGAAGGTGCCCGTCGGGCCCTTGCCCGTGCAAATGTGCACTGGGGCAGGATGGACGCTGAGAAGCTTCTGACGGACGCGCCGCCGGCGGGCAAGGAGTATCGTACGCCCGAAATGTATTATAAGAGTGTCCTGGGGGGTGCCCGCCTGATTGCGGGTGAGTGCTCCAAAGATGTAATATTTGAGTAGACTCGCAGTTTTGTTATCCTGTGCGCTGAAGACTTTGTTCATATGCGCTAATCAACGCTTGTTAATTTAAAATATTACCCTCTGTGCGGCCGTTTATCAAATTTGAGAGATGGCAAGTCGTTGGCTTCAACCCCCATGCCACAAGTGCTGGGGTGTTCGGGATAAACTTGAGCGCTCTTGTTCCCATTTTTGGGTCCATCTAGGGAGGCGTTCAACACAATGAACGAGGCAACCGGACTTATAATGCTTGAACACTCTCACTTAGCCATAGAATTCTATAATTTTAAATTTCGGCGAAGCCCCTAGTGTTCGGAAGACCGAGTTCGGGGCGCTATCCACGCCTGGGCCGGACAAAGTCGGTTCCTCGCTCTAAGCGGCATAAGTCTTTAGGGACTCGAAAAGACCTCTTGAACAGCGACCAGCTCTCGCCTTATCATGATGGTCAGTTTTAGCTTTCTCCACTGAGGCGCTCGCCCAGCTCAACCGGGGCGCAATCGCAGTGGTTCTCCCAGTGCTACCTTAGCCGATATAACGGAACGTAAGGTACCAAAACATGGGAGCCGGGCAAACCCAACTATTGACCCAAGACATGATTCGGAGCTGATGCATATAATGCTATAAGTTCGGGGTGCCGCACTTGTGAAAGTGTTTGGACTTATCACGCCATAATGTGGGGAACTTAAGCCCCTGGTGTGTTTAGCCGTACCAGAGTGTACGGATGCAACATGTCATAAATGAACACATGTATATAAGAGAAGAAATGCAATTATAAGCAAAAAGCGATGCATTGTTTATTCAAGGAATACTGCCATGAATGCAGGACGATACAAATAGTGCGGTAAGCAAGAGGTAGGACTATTAAACATGTCCCCCTCCAGGGGTAGGCTGCGGAATGGTGTATGAAAACGGATTTAGTGCTCGTAATGGAGACCACCTGGATACTCGTCGCAGCCTTTTCTCCTTCCTTGGCCGTTGCATCGTGAGTTCGGCAGGTCTGCTGCCGGACAGGGCCTCTGGTGAACGGAGTCCTGTGGGTAAGAAAATATAAGAAAGAAAAAGAGTGACACACTTGGGAGCCCCTGGTGTGGTTAAGCTGCACTCTGGGCTTGTGGTGGTCGTGCCCCTCCCCCTATGCCCATGGTATCTCTAGAGCGTAGTGATGTACGCGAAGGACCAGTTTTGCAATTTTGTAAAGGCTGGGGTTGGGGCCGCATTGCTACACGTGCTCGGAACGTGCCAGGTGGTCTTGTTGTAGGTTACTCCGGGCGCGTTTGGCCATGTCCGGTCGCTTAAAGGCCGGACTCGAAAATTGCCTTAAGAGGCTGCTCTGTACTTCTGCCGTGAGAGCCGCTGTGTGTTCCTCCGTCCGGAGGGAGCGTTCAGTGTTTCCGTTGACCGTGATGACTCCTCGAGGGCCTGGCATCTTGAGCTTGAGGTATGCGTAATGCGGCACCCGCGTTGAACTTTGCGAACACGGTCCGTCCGAGCAGGGCGTGATAGCCGCTACGGAACGGGACTATGTCGAAGATTAACTCCTCGCTTCGGAAGTTATCCGGGGATCCGAAGACCACTTCCAGTGTGACTGAGCCTGTACAATTGGCCTCTACACCTGGTATGACGCCTTTGAAGGTCGTCTTTGTGGGTTTAATCCTTGAGGGGTCTATGCCCATCTTGCGCATTGTATCCTGATAAAGCAGGTTCAGGCTGCTGCCGCCGTCCATCAGGACTCTAGTGAGGTGAAATCCATCGACAATTGGGTCTAAAACCAATGCGGCGAATCCACCATGGCGGATACTGGTGGGGTGGTCCCTTCGATCGAAGGTGATCGGGCAGGAGGACCATGGGTTAAACTTCAGGGCAACTGGCTCCATCGCATATACGTCCCTGAGTGCACGCTTTCGCTCCCTCTTGGGTATGTGGGTTGCGTATATCATGTTTACCATCCGCATTTGTGGGGGGGAAACCCTTCTGCCTCTATTGTTCGGCGGCCGGGTCTCTTCCTCGTCATCGCTATGCAGCCCCTTGTCGTTGTTTTCGGCAATTAACTTGCATGCCTGCTTGAATACCCAACAATCCCTGTTGGTGTGATTGGCTGGCTTTTCGGGGGTACCGTGTATCTGGCACGAGCGGTCGAGTATTCGGTCCAAATTGGACGGACCCGGAGTAGTTCTTTTGAATGGCTTTTTCCGCTGACCAGGTTTAGAGCCTCTGAATCCGGCGTTGACTGCCGTATCGTCAGTGTTATCACCATGAACGCGGCGTTTGTTTTTGTTATGACGCAACCTGCCATTGCGGTCCTTGAAATCCGGACTGCCAGAGTTTTTGCTGAGGTTGTTACTACGGGCTAGCCAGCTGTCCTCTCCCACGCAGAAGCGGGTCATGAGTGATGTGAGGGCTGCCATGGATTTCGGCTTTTCCTGTCCTAGGTGCCGGGCCAGCCACTCATCGCGGATGTTATGTTTGAAGGCTGCGAGAGCCTCTGCATCCGGACAGTCGACGATTTGATTTTTCTTTGTTAAGAACCGTGTCCAGAACTATCTAGCCGATTCGTCTGGCTGCTGAATTGTGTGGCTTAGGTCATCGGCGTCTGGTGATCGCACATATGTGCCCTGGAAGTTGTCAAGGAATGCGGCTTCCAGATCCTCCCAACACCCAATTGACTCTGCTGGCAGGCTGTTAAGCCAATGCCGAGCTGGTCCTTTAAGCTTGAGTGGGAGATATTTGATGGCGTGAAGATCGTCACCGCGGGCCATGTGGATGTGAAGGAGATAGTCTTCGATCCAAACCGCGGGGTCTGTTGTGCCATTGTAGGATTCAATGTTCACGGGTTTAAACCCTTCGGGGATTTGATGATCCATTACTTCATCTGTGAAGCATAGTGGGTGTGTGGCGCCTCTATATTGGGCTATATCACGACGTAGCTCAAGCGAGCTTTGTTTGTTGTGTTCGGCCCGGCCGGAGTTGCTGTATCCGGCGTGACGGTAGTCGTCGCGCATCGTGGGGCGCCCGCGTGATCCGTAGATCGATCTTGATTGTCTTGCCTTATCTTCCAATATGTCTCGCAAGTCCGGCGTATTCCCCCATGGCTTCGTACTTTTCGAGCGGTGCCGGGGTACGGTTCTGGTGGAGGGCCTAGAGGCCTCTCTGTCGCGGCCACGAGGTGGTCGGTCAGCCGTATTGTGCGCTGGTGATGCAGGTTTATATGCCTCCTCCTCTAATCGGGGGAGCAACTTGCGTTTGGGGTAGCTTTTGGAGGGGCGTTCGAGTTCATGCTCTTCGGCCGCGAGGACTTCCGTCCATCTGTCGGCTAGCAGATCTTGATCAGCTCTAAGCTATTTCTGCTTTTTCTTTAGGCTGTTTGCCGTGGCCATAAGCCTGCGTTTAAAACTCTCTTGTTCGACGGGATCCTCAGGCATGATGAATTCGTCGTCGTCGAGGCTTGCCTCGTCTCCGGAGGGAGGTATGTAATTATCATCCTCTACCTCTTCGTCTGCTGCTCTCGGATGAGGGCTGGTTTCTCCGTCCTCCTATGCTGAATCTTGCTGGAGGGGGTTGTCTTCGGCACTCTCTGGGGTGTTATTTATCTCCGGTGCCGGAATCTCCATTCTTGCTGTGGCGGGATTTAGAGCGGCGCTGCTGACACCGGCGCTTGGGCTGTTTCTTGGAGGAGTCTTCCTCCACTTCATACTCGCCATTCCCATCCTTTGGGATGTCCACCATGTATATGTCGTATGACGAGGTAGTCTTCCAGTGCCCAGTAGGCACTGGTTCTTGGTCGTCTCCAGCATCCTCGTCCATACTGTCGATGTCTTCGGAGTCGTAGTCTAGCATGTCGGTTAGATCGTCGATAGTGGCTACAAAGTGGGTGGTGGGTGGGCTTTCAATTTCTTTGTCGTCCGCAACCCAACCATCCTGACCGCAGTTCGGCCAGGGCTCTCCTGATAGAGAGAGATACTTTAGCAAATTCAGGATGTCGCCAAAAGGTGAGTGTTGTCCGCAGCGGTGAACTCCATGATCGGCGCCCAATCGGATTCGATTGGAGGGGCGCGGGAGGTTCGGAGTCCGGAGAGGAGTCCGGCACCTCGGAGTCACTAGCCTCATGAGGGACAAAGTCAGTATTCGGCTCCATCGCCGTAGGGGTTGCAGCCCCCGAGGCAGTGTCTAGCCACCCATCCTCGATCTGCATGGTCGGCTCCGAATTAAGGGTCGGAGCGGACTCATGTGCGGCCTCCAGGGCACTGTCCGGCAGCAGAGCTAAATCATGCCCATCGTGACAGTGCGCGCGCTTGGCTGTGGCTCGAATCCGTTGAAGATCAAGTCTCCGCGGATGTCGGCCGTGAAGTTCAGGCTTCCAAATCTGACCTGGTGGCCAGGGGCGTAGCTTTCAATCTGCTCCAGATGGCCAAGCGAATTGGCCCGCAGTGCAAAGCCGCCGAATACGAAGATCTATCCAGGGAGAAAAGTCTCACCCTGGACCGCGTCGTTGTTGATGATCGAAGGAGCCATCAAGCCTATCGGTGACGACACAGAGGGACTCTCGTTGAAAGCACCAATGTCGATGTCAAAACCGGCGGATCTCGGGTAGGGGGTCCCGAACTGTGCGTCTAGGCGGATGGTAATAGGAGACAAGGGACACGATGTTTTTACCCAGGTTCGGGCCCTCTCGATGGAGGTAAAACCCTACTCTTGCTTGATTGATATTGATGATATGAGTAGTACAAGAGTGGATCTACCACGAGATCAAGGAGGCTAAACCCTAGAAGCTAGCCTATGGTATGATTGTTGTTCGTGCTATGGACTAAAACCCTCCAGTTTATATAGACACCGGAGAGGGCTAGGGTTACACAGAGTCAGTTACAATGGTAGGAGATCTACACATCCGTATAGCCAAGCTTGCCTTCCACGCCAAGGAAAGTCCCATCCGGACACGAGACGAAGTCTTCAATCTTGTATCTTCATAGTCTTGGAGTCCGGCCGATGATGATAGTCCGGCTATCTGGACACCCCCTAGTCCAGGAATCCCTCAATCACCGTGACTCTTGCATAAGGTAGAGGATAATAATAAAAGATAGGCCCTTCGCAGAGGGAAGAAGAGGTTGTCATGCGCGCTTAGGATTGATGCACAAAATCTTAATGCAAAAGAACGTCACTTTATATTGCCCCTTGTAGGTGAACCTTTACTATGCAGTCCTTCGCTTTTATTGCGTCCACAACAAGTTCGTACAAAGCTTATTTCTCTACACTAATAAGTCATGCATATTTAAAGAGCAATTTTTATTGCTTGCACCGATGACAACTTACTTGAAGGATCTTACTCAATCCATAGGTAGATATGGTGGACTCTCATGGCAAAACTGGTTTAAGGGTATTTTGGAAGCACAAGTGGTATTTCTACTTGGTGCTGAGAATTTGGCTAGCATGAGGGGGAAAGGCAAGCTCAACACGGTAGAGGATCCATGACAACATACTTTATCTAGGATGTAAGAAAACATAACTCATTATGTTGTCTTCCTTGTCCAACATCAACTCTTTAGCATGTCATATTTTAATGAGTGCTCCCAATCATAAAAGATGTCAATGATAATATATCTATATGTGAAACCTCTCTTTCCTTATTACTTCCTATTAATTGCAACGATGACCAAAGCTATATTTGCCAACTCCCAACAACTTTTAATCATCATACTCTTTCTATGTGAAGTCATTACTTTCACTAAGATCAATATGGACTCTTTGATTCTTTTTATTCTTTTTCTTCTAATCACCCAAGATCATGGCAAAATACTCAAGCCCTTGACTCAACACTAATCTTTATTATATAGCTCACGGACTCGATTACAAAGAAGGATCATAAAGCAAAACTCAAAACTAGATCATGCCATGACTTTAATCTACTAAATCAAGATACTACTAATAGGATCGAACTAAGAAAAACGGTAAAGATAGGAGTTGTGATGGTGATACAATACCAGGGCACCTCCCCCAAGCTTGGAAATTGCCAAGGGGAGTGCCCATACCTAGATGATTATGTCTCCTTCTTAGTTGTTGGCGGTGGAGGTGTTGTTGATGATGCAAGCTTGTCGTCCACCTTCCATGGCATAGGCTCACCATCATAGAAGGATGATCGAGTCTCCGGAATCCTCAAATCTGTAGCCAAACTCATCCTTTTGAATCTATATTCATACTCACAGTTTTGGTTTTGCAGATCATAGATTTGGGCTTGGAGGTGCTCGATCTTCTCATGTAGCTTAAAGATGGCCTCATCGGTCTTCTTGGCATCCGGCTCGTAGTTGTTGGTGAACTCCGCGAGCATCTTGTGGGTAGCGTTGATTCCATGCTCCACCATCCCCTGGCACTTGAAAACTTGTTGCTCCATTGCTTTGAGCCTCAACTCCACGCTTCCAGTTCCCTTTGGTCCCTCAACATCGCGGATGTGCAGCAACCCATCACGCATCTCAATGGTTTGAGGGTGTCGCAGCACCTCCGCGAGGTAAGGGTTAATCACCCTCTCGAATAACTTGTCCTTGGAAGCACTTGGGGTCATCATGATGACCTAGACCTGTCAGAAAAATAGCATGAAACAAGAACATGGGAGATTTGCGTGATACGAGAGTCAAAACCTTCGGGAGTATATATAATGAATTTTTACCAACCAAAATACGTATCCTGCAAGGAAACAGAGTCCGGGGGGCACACGAGGTACTCACGAGGTACGAGGGCGCGCCCTCCACCCTCGTGGAGGCCTCGTGTCCTCCCCAGACTGCTACTTATTTTTCTATTTTTCTAAATATTCCAAAACGGAGAAATATTGCCTTAAAAACTGTTATGGAGTCGGTTTACTTACTGTACCACATACCTATTCCTTTTTGGAGTCTGAAACGTTCTGGAAAGTGTCCTTTATGTATTCCTCCAGGGTTACGGTTTCAATAATATTAGTTTCAACATTTATAGGATTACCTAAGATATAGTGTTCGATCCTTTGACCGTTTACCACCTTCGGATTTATGCCTACGAAGTTGTTGATTTTTATGGCACCGGAACGATAGACCTCCTCAATAACGTAGGGGCCTTCCCATTTAGAGAGAAGTTTTCCTGCAAAAAATCTTAAACGAGAGTTGTATGGCAATACATAATCACCTACATTAAACTCACGCTTTTGTATTCTTTTGTCATGCCATCTTTTAACCTTTTCTTTAAACAACTTGGCATTTTCATAAGCTTGGGTTCTCCATTCATCAAGTGAGCTAATATCAAATAACCTCTTCTCACCAGCAAGTTTGAAATCATAGTTGAGATCTTTAATAGCCCAGTATGCCTTATGTTCTAGTTCGAGAGGTAAGTGACAGGCTTTTCCATAAACCATTTTATACGGAGACATACCCATAGGATATTTGTATGCAGTTCTATAGGCCCATAGGCCCATAATGCGTCATTCAGTTTCTTGGACCAATTCTTTCTAGACCTATTGACAGTCTTTTGCAAAATTAATTTGAGCTCTCTATTGCTCAATTCTACCTGACCACTAGACTTAGGGTGATATGGTGATGCAATTCTATGATTAATGTCATATTTAGCAAGCATCTTACGGAAAGCACCATGAATAAAGTGTGAACCACCATCCGGCATTAAATATCTAGGGACTCCAAACCTCGGAAAAATAACTTCCTTAAGCATTTTAATAGAAGTGTTATGATCAGCACTACTAGTTGGAATAGCTTCTACCCACTTAATAACATAATCAACAACATCTAAAATATGTGTATAACCATTAGAGGCAGGAAAAGGTCCCATATAATCAAAGCCCCAAACATCAAATGGTTCAATAACAAGTGAATAATTCATAGCATTTCTTGACGTCTACTAATATTACCAATTCTTTGACATTCATCGCAAGACAAAACAAACTTACGGGCATCCTTGAAGAGAGTAGGCCAATAAAAACCGGATTGCAATACCTTATGTGCAGTTCTATCTCGAGCGTGGTGTCCTCCATAAGCTTCGGAGTGACACTTGCGTAGGATTTTTTCGTGTTCATGCTTAGGTACACAACGTCTAATAACACCATCTACTCCTTCTTTATAAAGATGTGGGTCATCCCAAAAGTAATGTAGCAAGTCATAGAAAAACTTTTTCTTTTGTTGGTATGCGAAGCTAGGTGGTATAAATTTAGCAAAAATATAATTAGCATAATCAGCATACCATGGAGTGCTACAAGAAGTACTTATGACATTTAATTGTTCATCAGGAAAGCTATCATCAATAGGTAGTGGGTCATCAAGAACATTCTCTAACCTAGATAAGTTGTCTGCAATGGGGTGCTCAGCTCCTTTTCTATCAACGATATGCAAATCAAATTCTTGAAGCAAGAGAACCCGCCTAATAAGCCTAGGTTTTGCATCTTTATTTTCCATAAGATATTTAATAGCAGCATGATCCATGTGAATAGTTACTTTAGAATCAACAATATAGGGTCTGAATTTATCAGAAGCAAATACAACTGCTAAAAGTTCCTTTTCAGTAGTAGCATAATTTCTTTGAGCATTGTCTAGAGTCTTACTAGAATAATGGATAACATTTAATTTCTTATCAACTCTTTGCCCTAGAACAGCACCTACAGCATAATCACTAGCATCACACATAATTTCAAAGGGTAAATTCCAATGAGGTGGCTGAACAACAGGTGCAGAGACTAAAGCTTTCTTAAGTATTTAAAATGCTTCTACACAATCATCATCAAAGACAAATGGTACATCTTTTTGTAATAAATTAGTCAGAGGCCGAGAGATTTTTGAGAAGTCCTTAATGAACCTCCTATAAAATCTGGCGTGACCAAGGAAACTTCTTATACCTTTGATGTCCTTAGGACATGGCATCTTTTCAATAGCATCAACCTTGGCTTTATCAACTTCAATACCTCTTTCAGAAACTTTGTGCCCCAAGACAATACCTTCATTAACCATAAAGTGGCACTTTTCCCAATTCAAGACAAGATTAGTTTCTTCACATCTCTGCAAAACTCAAGCAAGATTGCTCAAGCAATCATCAAAAGAGGAACCATAGACGGAAAAGTCGTCCATGAAAACCTCACAAATTTTCTCACAAAAGTCAGAGAATATAGCCATCATGCATCTTTGAAAGGTAGCAGGTGCATTACATAAACTGAAAGGTATACGTCTATAAGCAAAAGTACCAAAAGGGCATGTAAAGGTAGTCTTTGATTGATCTTTAGCCGACACAGGTATTTGAGAAAAACTGGAATAACCATCTAGAAAGAAATAATGTGTATGTTTGCAAAATCTTTCTAGCATTTGATCAATAAAAGGTAAGAGGTAATGATCTTTCTTAGTAGCCTTATTTAATTTGCGGAAATCAATTACCATCCTATAACCTGTGATAATTCTTTGCGGAATCAATACATCTTTATCATTAGGGACAATAGTAATACCTCCCTTCTTAGGGACACAATGGACAGGACTTACCCACTGACTATCAGCAACGGGATAAATTATACCTGCCTCCAGAAGCTTGAATATTTCCTTTCTTACCACTTCTTTCATTTTAGGATTCAAACGTCGTTGAGGATCACAAACTGGTTTGGCATCCACTTCCAAATTTATTTTATGTTGACTAGAGTGGGACTGATGCCCTTAAGATCATCCAGAGTATATCCAATAGCAGCACGGTGCTTCTTCAGAGTTTTCAATAATCTTTCTTCTTCATGCTCTGAAAGGTTAGCGCTAATAATGACAGGATATATTTTCTTTTCATCAAGATAAGCATATTTAAGATTATCAGGCAATGGTTTAAGCTCAAACACGGGATCACCCTTGGGTGGAGGGGGATCCCCTAGGATTTCAACAGGCAAATTGTGTTGCAGAATAGGTTCCTATTTAAAGAATACTTCATCTATTTGCCTTCTTTCATTCATGAACATATCATTTTCATGGTCTAGCAAATAGTCTTCTAAAGGATCACTAGGAGGTATGGCAATAGAAGCAAGACCAATAATTTCATCCTTACTAGGCAATTCTTCTTCACGATGTTGTTTACTAAATTTAGAGAAGTTAAACTCATGAACCATATCATCCAAGCCAATAGTAACAACATTCTTTTCGTAGTCTATCTTAGCATTAACAGTATTCAAGAAGGGTCTACCAAATATAATGGGACAAAAGCTATCTTGTGGAGAACCAAGAACAAGAAAATCAGCGGGATATTTGGTTTTCCCACACAAGACTTCAACATCTCTAACAATTCATATTGGAGATATAGTATCTCTATTGGCAAGTTTTATTGTAACATCAATTTCCTCTAACTCAGCAGGTGCAATCTCATGCATAATTTCTTTGTATAAGTCAATGGGTATAACACTAGCACTAGCACCCATATCACATAAGCCATGATAACAATGATCTCCTATTTTAACAGAAATAACAGGCACGCCTACCACAGGTCTATGTTTATCTCTATCACAGGGTTTAGCAATTCTAGCAGTTTCACCAGAGAATTGAATAACATGCCCATCAATATTATCAGACAAGAGATCTTTAACAATAGCAATATTAGGTTCTACTTTGACTTGCTCAGGTGGTGTATAAGTCCTAATATTGCTTTTACGGACAACAATTGAAGCTTTAGCATGATCCTTCATTCTAACAGGGAAAGGTGGTTTCTCAACATAAGAAGTGGGAACAATAGGATCATTGTAAGTGACAGTCTTTTCTTCAACTTTAATAGGTGCAGCTACTTTTACTTCTATGGGAGGATGATATTTAAACCACTTCTCCTTGGGGAGATCAACATAAGTAGCAAAAGATTCACAGAAAGAAGCTACTATCTCGGAGTCAAGTCCATATTTAGTGCTAAACTTACGGAAAATATCGGTATCCATAAAAGATTTAACACAATCAAACTTGGGTGTCATACCTGACTCCTTACCTTCATCGAGGTCCCAATCTTTAGAGTTGCGTTTAATTCTATCCAATAAATTCCATCTAAATTCAATAGGCTTCATCATAAAAGAGCCAACACAAGAAGTATCGAGCATGGTGCGATTGTTATCAGAAAGCCGAGCATAAAAACTTTGCATAATTATTTCTCTTGGGATCTCATGATTGGGGCATGAATATAACATTGATTTAAGCCTCCCCCAAGCTTGAGCGATGCTTTCTCCTTCGGGAGGCCAAAATTATATATATATATATATATATATAATTGCGATCACGATGAACAAGATGCATAGGGTAATACTTTTGATGAAATTCCAATTCAATCTTTTATAGTTCCATGATCTCATATCATCACATAGCCTATACCATGTCAATGCGTCTCCCTTCAAAGATAAAGGGAAGGCCTTCTCTTAACAACATCATCGGGTATACCTTCAAGCTTAAATAGTCCACAAACATCATCCACATAGCATAGATGTTCATCAGGATGCTTTGTTCCATCTCCTGTAAAAGTGTTAGCTAGCAGTTTTTCCATCATACCCGAAGGAATCTCAAAAGGAGTTTCATTTTCAATAGGTTCAGTAGGTTGAGGAGAAACTCTTTTCTCAACTGGACGAGGTGAAGATACCCCGAACAAGCCCCTCAGACAATTACTTTCCATAGTAACAAGTGACAAAAAATTTCAGCACACTAAATAATAAATTTTTCCTTACCAAATTCCACCTACCAAAGGCGCTTCACTCCCCGGCAACGGCGCCAGAAAAGAGTGTTGATGACCCACAAGTATAGGGGATCTATCATAGTCCTTTCGATAAGTAAGAGTGTCGAACCCAACGAGGAGCAGAAGGAAATGATAAGCGGTTTTCAGCAAGGTATTCTCTACAAGTACCGAAATAAGTGGTAACAGATAGTTTTGTGATAAGATAGATTGTAACGAGCAACAAGTAACAAAAGTAAATAAAGTGCAGCAAGGTGGCCCAATCCTTTTTGTAGCAAAGGACAAGCCTGGACAAACTCTTATAATAGGAAAAGCGCTCCCAAGGACACATGGGAATATCGTCAAGCTAGTTTTCATCACGCTCATATGATTCGCGTTCGGTACTTTGATAATTTGATATGTGGGTGGACCGGTGCTTGGGTGCTGTTCTTACTTGAACAAGCATCCCACTTATGATTAACCTCTATTGCAAGCATCCGCAACTACAACAAAAGTATTAAGGTAATCCTAACCATAGCATGAAACGTGTGGATCCAAATCAGCCCCTTACGAAGCAACGCATAAACTAGGGTTTAAGCTTCTGTCACTCTAGCAACCCATCATCTACTTATTACTTCCCAATGCCTTTCTCTAGGCCCAAATAATGGTGAAGTGTTATGTAGTCGATGTTCACATAACACCACTAGAGGTTAGACAACATACATCTTATCAAAATATCGAACGAATACAAAATTCACATGACTACTAATAGCAAGACTTCTCCCTTGTCCTCAGGAACAAACGTAACTACTCACAAAGCATATTCATGTTCATAATCAGAGGGGTAATAATGTGCATAAAGGATCTGAACATATGATCTTCCACCAAATAAACCAACTAGCATCAACTACAAGGAGTAATCAACACTACTAGCAACCTACTAGCACCAATCCCGGACTTGGAGACAAGAATTGGATATAAGAGATGAACTAGGGTTTGGAGATGAGATGGTGCTGGTGAAGATGTTGATGGAGTTTTCCCTCTCCCGATGAGAGGAGCGTTGGTGATGACGATGGTGATGATTTCCCCCTCCCCGAAGGAAGTGTCCCCGGCAGAACAGCTCTGCCGGAGCCCTAGATTAGTTCAACCAAGGTTCCGCCTCGTGGCGGCGGAGTCTCGTACCGAAAGGTTGCCTTCTATTTTTTTCTCATCGAAAGACTTCATATAGGAGAAGATGGGCATCGGAGAGCCACCAGGGGGCCACGAGGTAGGGGGCGCACCTAGGGGGAGAGCGCGCCCCCCACCCTCGTGAGCAGGGTGTGGGCCCCCTGGCCTTCATCTTTGGCGATGGTTTTTCTTTTATTTATTTTAAGACATTCCGTGGAGTTTCAGGACTTTTGGAGTTGCGCAGAATAGTCCTTCAATATTTGCTCCTTTTCCAGCCCAGAATTCCAGCTGCCGGCATTCTCCCTCTTCATGTAAACCTTGTAAAATAAGAGAGAATAGCCATAAGTATTGTGACATAACATGAAATAACAGCCCATAATGCAATAAATATCGATATAAAAGCATGATGCAAAATGGACGTATCATGGAATAATCAAAAGTTATAGATACGTTGGAGACATATCAGTCGCCCAATCATCATAGTTGACTAGTCCAACCAGTCAACTGGGCCCCTAGGGCCCACTTGTCATTGACCAAGGGGGTGGCCCCGGCTGTCGGTATCAAAACCGGCCCATCTTGAGTAGGGGGTCCTGAACTGTGCGTCCGAGGATTGAAGGTAACAAGGGACAAAGGGGACACGATGTTTACCCAGGTTCGGACCGTCTTAATGGAGGTCAAACCCTACATCCTTCTTGATTGTCTTTGATAGGTATAGGGGTTACAAGAGTTGATCTACCTCGAGATCGCAATGGCTAAACCCTAGCTGTCCAGCCTGTGCCAATTCTGATAGCCTCTACACACCAAACCCTCCGGTTTATATACACATCCGAGGGGCCTAGGGTCATACAAAGTTAGTTCGTGGGAGAAGGAAATTTACATATCTGGACACCAATCTTGCTATCCACGCATAGAGGAGTCCTACCCGGACACGGGGGAAAGCCTTCTGCTTTGTATCTTCACGGCCCATCAGTCCAGCCCACATTCAGTAGCCCGGACACCCGAGGAATCCCTAATCCAGGAATCCCTCAGTCCCCGAACTGGCCTTCAATCGATGATGCAGTATCCGGTTACGTCTTCAGCTTTTTCGAGGTTGGTTCGTCACTGCATACTGGGCGGATAATAGTTCGGCCATGTCTCCCTTGTTCCACCTTTATGACTCCTTCCCTGTCGCCTCGATCTCCACACATTGGGCGGATGCGAACGGTCCACAATTTTTTATTAAAAATAAAACATCAGGTCACACAGGGGCAGCGCCTATATAAAGAAGTCAAATCCTCCAAGTGTCATCCACATCGCGTAGAAAAAACGCCAAGATTAGCCACGAAAAAGCTTCGAAACATGGTCAGCGCCCCAGGCTCCTCTGCGCGCCCCCATGGCCCTCAAGAGGGTGATTGGCAGAGCTTCTCGGTGCCTCATCTTCAGTTGAATCGATTCCAAATGCAGGGATACCTTCCCCTCGCGGATCTAGTCTCCGTTCGAGCAGGATTGGCCTCAATCAGCAACGATGTGATGGCCGAAAATTTCCCCAGCCCCAATAAGGAGGAGAGGGTGTGCTTCATTCCATTCCTTTTGCAGGGCTTAGGATTTCCAATCCATCCCTTTCTCAGGGGTCTATTATAATTTTACGGCATCCAGCTACACAACCTCACCCCAGGTTCGATTCTGCACATCTCAGGTTTCGTTGCTCTCTGCGAACTGTTTTCGGGCATCGAGGCCCATTTCGAACTATGGAGAAAGTTCTTTTGCATCGTCCCCCGCCATCAAGGAGGTTCTATATTTGAAGTGGGTGGCGCCAAAGTATGGCGCATAGCCGGATCTGGATACCTTGTTGGAACACCCAAAGAGATATATCCACAATGGTCTTTAGAGTGGTTTTATATAGATGACGTCCCACTGCCGGACCCAGTTTGGCGCGGCCTTCCAGAATTTTCCAGCGCTCCCCTAAAGAAGCGCCTCAACTAGCGTCCCCGAAGTCCCAAAGAGGAGGACAATGCGGAAATAAAAAGATTGGTCAGCAAGGTCAGATTATTGGCCCATACCGAGCTCTCGATAATCGAGGTCATGGCCATTGCAATAAAAAGATGTGTCCAACCTCTCGAATCCCGAGTAACTCCTTTATGGTGTTACAATGGAGAAGATGACACATCCCGCTACAGACACAAGGATCCGGATACCCCTGCCAAATTGGCCGCGATCTTGGCCGATCTGTACAAGGGAAAAAAGGAATACTCCCGCCGCTTAAACTACCAGGAAGTTTACTCCATGTACAACCCCATTGAATGGGTGAGATTTTGATTACCTGTGCTGCCTTATTGCTGTCATGGCACGCTAATCCAGTTGTTGTTTCTTGTTGCAAAATAGCCATGGAGGAAGATGATCGAGGACGTTCATTGTCCTGTCCCACAACCAGAGGATTACAATCGCGACGAAGACCTTGGATTCTGCGAGGATCCGGATATATACATAGAGTTCGATGATGGGGTATTTTATCAAGCGAGCCTTGACGGCTCGGAAGCGGCTATTACAGTCGACTACCCCCTCCCCTGTCCTTTCTCCATCGTAAGTATTCAAAGAGCATTTATCGAAAAGAAGTCCCTAGTTGCACCTTTATCCATTATATTAAACCGTACTTTATAGGATCAGCGCTCGGTAGGCCGCACCCCCTTGAGGGCGGCCCCTAAACGTGGTAATCGTTCAAAGCGAAAGGAGACCGGGAGCGCCATGATACGTCTCCAACGTATCTATAATTTGTGATTGATCCATGCTACTTTATCTACTGTTTTAGGCAATATTGGGCTTTATTATCCACTTTTATATTATTTTTGGGACTAACCTATTAACCGGAGGCCCAGTCCAGATTTGCTGTTTTATGCCTATTTTAGTGTTTCGAGGAAAAGGAATACCAGACGGAGTCAAAACGGAACGAAATCAACTGGAGAAGTTATTTTTGGAAGGAAACCCACCTGATGGACTTGGACCCCACGTCAGAAGATATGGGAGGTGCTCACGAGGGTGGGGGCGCGCCCACCCCCCTTGCCTCGTGGGGCCCCCGTAGCTCCACCGACGTACTTCTTTCACCCATATATACCTATGTACCCTAAAACTTCCAGAACAGAAGATAGATCGGGAGTTCCGCCGCCGCAAGCCTCTATAGCCACCAAAAACCTCTCGGGAGCCCGTTCCGGCACCCTGCCGGAGGGGGATCCCATCACCGGTGGCCATCTTCATCATCCCGGCGCTATCCATGACAAGGAGGGAGCAGTTCACCCTCGGGGCTGAGGGTATGTACCAGTAGCTATGTGTTTGATCTCTCTCTCTCGTATTCCATCTATGGCACGATCTTGATGTATCCCGAGCTTTGCTATTTTAGTTGGATCTTATGATGTTTCTCCCCCTCTACTCTCTTGTGATGAATTGAGTTTCCCCTTTGAAGTTATCTTATCGGATTGAGTCTTTTATAAGAACACTTGATGTATGTCTTGCCGTGATTATCTGTGGTGACAATGGGATATCATGTGCCACTTGATGTATGTTTTGGTGATCAACTTGTGGGTTTCGTGACATTGGGAACCTTTGCATAGGGGTTGGCACATGTTCTTGACTCTCCGATAGAAACTTTGGGGCACTCTTTGAAGTACTTTGTGTTGGTTGGATGAATCTGAGATAGTGTGATGCATATCGTATAATCATGCCCACGGATACTTGAGGTGACAATGGAGTATCTAGGTGACATTAGGGTTTTGCTTGATTTGTGTCTTAAGGTGTTATTCTAGTACGAACTCTTTTATAGATCGATCCGAAAGAATAACTTTGAGGTGGTTTCGTACCCTACCATAATCTCTATGTTTGCTCTCCGCTATTAGTGGCTTTGGAGTGACTCTTTGTTGCATGTTGAGGGCTTGTTATATGATCTTTCTATGTTATTATTGTTGAGAGAACTTGCACTAGTGAAAGTATGAACCCTAGGCCTTGTTTCCTATCATTGCAATACCGTTTACACTCACTTTTATCATTAGTTACCTTGCTGTTTTTATTATTTCAGATTACAAAAACCTATATCTACTATCTATTTTGCACTTGTATCACCATCTCTTCACCGAAGTAGTGCACCTATACAATTACCATTGTATTGGGTGTGTTGGGGACACAAGAGACTCTTTGTTATTTGGTTGCAGGGTTGCTTGAGAGAGACCGTCTTCATCCTACGCCTCCTACGGATTGATAAACCTTAGGTCATCCACTTGAGGGAAATTTGCTACTGTCCTACAAACATGTGCACTTGCAGGCCCAACAACGTCTACAAGAAGAAGGTTGTGTAGTAGACATCAAGCTCTTTTCTGGCGCCGTTGCCGGGGAGGTGAGTGCTTGAAGGTATATCTTTAGATCTTGCAATCGAATCTTTTTGTTTCTTGTTTTAGCACTAGTTTAGTTCATAAAAGAAAACTAAAAAAATGGAGTTAAATTTGTCTCGAACGCTTCACATTTTTAATATCTTTCGTGAGAATGATGGAAAGGAAAATTCTGCTCAAGTGCTAGAAGAAGAATTACATAGAATGCTTGGCATGAAATATGTGAATGATGAGCATGATTGCAATGTTGTTAGTATGAATTCCTTGAATATCCATGATGCTAATGATATGGAAAGCCACAAGCTTGGGGAAGCTATGTTTGATGAAGATGATATTTTTTGTCCCCCAAGCTTTGATGAGCAAATTTACTATGATGAAAGCATGCCTCCTATATATGATGATTATTGTGATGATACATATGCTATAAAGAATAAGTTTGCTTATGTGGACAGTAGTAAATTTTCTATGCTAGTAGATCATGAAAAGAATTCTTTAGGTGCTGGTTATATTGTTGAATTCATTAATGATGCTACTGAAAATTATTATGATGGAGGAACATATGCTTGTAGGAATTGCAATAATGTCAAGTTTCCTCTCTATGTGTTGAAAATCTTGAAGCTATGCTTGTTTTACCTTCCTATGCTTGTTGATTATTGTTCCCATAAGTTGTTTGATCATAAAATCCCTATGCATAGGAAGTGGGTTAGACTTAAATGTGCTAGTCATATTCTTCATGATGCTCCCATTATGTTTCAATTCTTATCTTTAATGTGAGCATCATTGTCATCGTCATGCCTAGCTAGAAAGGCATTAAAGAAAAGCGCTTGTTGGGAGACAACCCAATATTTATCCTTACTGTTTTTGTGTGTCCACATGATTATGCTACTGTAGTAATCATGTTTTATAGCTTTTGTTTCAATAAAGTGCCAAGTAAGACCTTTAGGATAGTTTACGGTGATAGTTGTGTTGATCCTGCTGAAAATCAGAAACTTTTGCACCCAGTAATTTAGTTTTGTTAATTCACAGAAACATGCTTCTGATCTGATTATTTTTGCTCTGGATTGGCACACGAATTGCTTAGGACTTCCTAATTTGGTAGAAGTTTTGGAGTTCCAGAAGTATGCGTTTGATACAGATTACTACAGACTGTTCTGTTTTTGACAGATTCTGTTTTCTATGTGTTGTTTGCTTATTTTGATGAATCTATGAGTAGTATCGGAGGGTATGAACCATAGATAAGTTGGAATACAGTAGATATTACACCAACATGAATTTATAATGAGTTAATTACAGTACCTAAGTGGTTGTTTTATTTTCTTATACTAACGGAGCTTACGAGTTTTCTGTTGAGTTTTGTGTTGTGGAGTTTTCAAGTTTTGGATAAAGATTCGATGGACTATGGAATAAGAAGTGGCAAGAGCCTAAGCTTGGGGATGCCCAAGGCACCCCAGGTAATATTCAAGGACAACCAAGAGCCTAAGCTTGGGGATGCCCCGGATGGCATCCCCTCTTTCGTCTTCGTTCATCGGTAACTTTACTTGGAGCTATATTTTTATTCACCACATGATATGTGTTTTGCTTGGAGCGTCATTTTCTTTTGTTAGTTTTTGCTTGATGTTGGTTAGAATAGTGTTTTTCATCTTTAGTTTCAATAAAAAAGCCAAGGATAGTCTTTGCCATGCTTATCTTGCTAGTATACATGTTGCTGTTTGAAAACAGAAAGTTTACCGTTGTTGCAAAAATTTCCTAGAAACGTCAGAGGATGGTATAACGTTGAATCTTTTTGCATATTAAGATCTGATAAATTTATTACAGTGGGAATTTTAGTTCATAATTTTTGGAGTTAGGTAAGTATTGATACTCTTGCATTCTTTACAGACTGTACTGTTTTGGCAGATTGTTGTTATGTTTGCATTGTTTGCATATGTTTGCTCGCTTAATGATTGTATTTGACGATAGGAGTATTAAATATGCAGAGGCATTTAGTATTCAATGTTGAATAATAATTTTAGCGATTTGATACAGTAGGAAATGATAAGGTTTTGCATTGGTTTATACTAACCTATCTCACGAGTTCTTGTTGAGTTTGTTGTGAATGAAGCTTTTGATAAAAAAGAGAAACCATGATATGAGAGGAATTAAGGAGACACAAAAGCTCAAGCTTGGGGATGCCCAAGGCACCCCAAGATAATATTTCAAAAAGTCTCAAGCATCTAAGCTTGGGGATGCCCCGGTAGGTACCCCACCTTTCTTCTTCAACAACTATCGGTTAGTACCGGTCGAGCCTAAGTTTTTGCTTCTTCACATGAGTTGTGCTATCCTTGCAATGTAGTTTTCTTTAGCTTTGCTTGATGTTTGAATAAAGTTTCAAGATCTGAAATTCTTAAATAAGAGAGAGTCTTCGCATAGTTGCATAATTATTTAGCTACTCTAAGTACTTCACTTATATCTTTTGAGCGTGATAATTTTTGCTCTAGTGCTTCACTTAGATCTTTTAGAGCACGGTGGTAGATTTGTTTTAAAGAAACTATTGATCTCTCATGCTTCACTTAGATTATTTTGAGAGTCGTTAATAGCATGGTAATTTGCTTAATATTAAAATACTTGGTATTCAAGATATGTGAAACTTTCTTTTGTGTGTGTTGAATACTAAAGAAAAGTTTGATGCTTGATGATTGTTTTGAGATATGAAGATGGTAATATTAGAGTCATGCTAGTTGAGTAGTTGTGAATTTAAAGAATACTTCGTTGAAGTTTGTGATTCCCGTAGCATGCATGTATGGTGAACCGTTATGTGATGAACTAGGAGCATGATTTATTTATTGATTGTCTTCCTTATGAGTGGCGGTCGGGGACGAGCGATGGTCTTTTCCTACCAATCTATCCCCCTAGGAGCATGCGCGTAATACTTTGCTTTGATAACTTCTAGATTTTTGCAATAAGTATATGAGTTCTTTATGACTAATGTTGAGTCCATGGATTATACGCACTTTTTCCCATCCTTCCACCTTTGCTAGCCTCTCTAATACCGCGCACTTTTCGGCAGTATCATACACCCACCATATACCTTCCTCAAAACAGCCACCATACCTACCTATCATGGCATTTCCATAGCCATTCCGAGATATATTGCCATGCAACTTTCCACCGTTCCATCTATTATGACACGCTCCTCATTGTCATATTGCTAGCATGATCATGTAGTTGACATCGTATTTGTGGCAAGGCCACCGTTCATAATTCTTTCATAGATGTCACTCATGATTCATTGCATATCCCGGTACACCGCCGGAGGCATTCATATAGAGTCATACTTTGTTCTAAGTATCGAGTTGTAATTGTTAAGTTGTAAGAAAAATAAAAGTGTGATGATCATCATTATTAGAGCATTGTCCCAAGTGAGGAAAGGATGATGGAGACCATGATTCCCCCACAAGTCGGGATGAGACTCCGGACGAAAAATAAAAAAAAAGGCCAAAAAAAAAGAGAAAGGACCAAATAAAAAAATATGAGAGAAAAAGAGAGAAGGGACAATGCTACTATCCTTTTACCACACTTGTGCTTCAAAGTAGCACCAAGATCTTCATGATAGAGAGTCTCTCATTTTGTCACTTTCATATACTAGTGGGAATTTTTCATTATAGAACTTGGCTTGTATATTCCAATGATGGGCTTCCTCAAAATGCCCTAGGTCTTCGTGAGCAAGCAAGTTGGATGCACACCCACTTAGTTTCTTTTGTAGAGTTTTCATATACTTATAGCTCTAGTGCATCCGTTGCATGGCAATCCCTACTCACTCACATTGATATCTATTGATGGGCATCTCCATAGCCCGCTGATACGCCTAGTTGATGTGAGACTATCTTCCCTCTTTTTTGTCTTCTCCACAACCACCATTCTATTCCACATATAGTGCTATATCCATGGCTCACGCTCATGTATTGCGTGAAGATTGAAAAAGTTTTGAAAATGTCATAAGTATGAAACAATTGCTTGGCTTGTCATCGGGGTTGTGCATGATTTAAATATTTTGTGTGGAAGATGGAGCATAGCCAGACTATATGATTTTGTAGGGATAACTTTCTTTGGCCATGTTATTTTGAGAAGACATAATTGCTTAGTTAGTATGCTTGAAGTATTATTATTTTTATGTCAATATTGAACTTTTGTCTTGAATCTTTTGGTTCTGAATATTCATATCACAAGAAGAATTACATTGAAATTATGCCAAGTATCACTCCCCATCAAAAATTCTTTTTTATCATTTACCTACTCGAGGACGAGCAGGAATTAAGCTTGGGGATGCTTGATACATCTCCAACGTATCTATAATTTTTTTATTGCTCCATGCTACTTTATCTACTGTTTTAGGCAATATTGGGCGTTATTATCCACTTTTATATTATTTTTGGGACTAACCTATTAACCGGAGGCCCAGTCCAGATTTGCTGTTTTATGCATATTTCAGTGTTTCGAGGAAAAGGAATACCAGACGGAGTCAAAACGGAACGAAATCAACTGGAGAAGTTATTTTTGGAAGGAAACCCACCTGATGGACTTGGACCCCACGTCAGAAGATACGGGAGGTTCTCACGAGGGTGGGGGGCGCGCCCACCCACCCCCCCCCCTCCCCCCCCCGGGCGCGCCCCCTGCCTCGTGGGGCCCCCGTAGCTCCACCGACGTACTTCTTTCACCCATATATACCTACGTACCCTAAAACTTCCAGAACAGAAGATACATCGGGAGTTCCCCCGCCGCAAGCCTCTGTAGCTACCAAAAACCTCTCGGGAGCCCGTTCCGGCACCCTGCCGGAGGGGGATCCCATCACCGGTGACGAGGAGGGAGTAGTTCACCCTCGGGGTTGAGGGTATGTACCAGTAGCTATGTGTTTGATCTCTCTCTCTCTCGTGTTCTCTCTCGTGTTCCATCTACGGCATGATGTTGATGTATCCCGAGCTTTGCTATTGTAGTTGGATCTTATGATGTTTCTCCCCCTCTACTCTCTTGTGATGAATTGAGTTTCCCCTTTGAAGTTGTCTTATCGGATTGAGTCTTTTATAAGAACACTTGATTTATGTCTTGCCGTGATTATCTGTGGTGGCAATGGGATATCATGTGCCACTTGATGTATGTTTTGGTGATCAACTTGCGGGTTTCGTGACATTGGGAACCTATGCATAGGGGTCGGCACACGTTCTTGACTCTCCGATAGAAACTTTGGGGCACTCTTTGAAGTACTTTGTGTTGGTTCGATGAATCTGAGATTGTGTGATGCATATCGTATAATCATACCCACGGATACTTGAGGTGACAATGGAATATCTAGGTGACATTAGGGTTTTGGTTGATTTGTGTCTTAACATGTTATTCTAGTACGAACTCTTTT
Source organism: Triticum aestivum (assembly GCF_018294505.1). Lineage (NCBI taxonomy): Eukaryota > Viridiplantae > Streptophyta > Magnoliopsida > Poales > Poaceae > Triticum > Triticum aestivum. The sequence goes on from NC_057810.1 coordinate 417,595,343, forward strand.
ATAGATCGATCCGAAAGAATAACTTTGAGGTGGTTTCGTACCCTACCATAATTTCTACGTTTGTTCTCCGCTATTAGTGGCTTTGGAGTGACTCTTTGTTGCATGTTGAGGTCTTGTTATATGATCTTTCTATGTTATTATTGTTGAGAGAACTTGCACTAGTGAAAGTATTAACCCTAGGCCTTGTTTCCTATCATTGCAATACCGTTTACGCTCACTTTTATCATTAGTTACCTTGCTGTTTTTATTATTTCAGATTACAAAAACCTATATCTACTATCTATTTTGCACTTGTATCACCATCTCTTCGCCGAACTAGTGCACCTATACAATTACCATTGTATTGGGTGTGTTGGGGACACCAGAGACTCTTTGTTATTTGGTTGCAGGGTTGCTTGAGAGAGACCATCTTTATCCTACGCCTCCTACGGATTGATAAACCTTAGGTCATCCACTTGAGGGAAATTTGCTACTGTCCTACAAACCTGTGCACTTGCAGGCCCAACAACGTCTACAAGAAGAAGGTTGTGTAGTAGACTTCATGCCGTAGAAACCTCACAGTCTTCGAAGAGGTATGTCTGCTTAATACGTGCGTGGGCACGAGTTCGGATTGTTAAAGTCCCTTTCTATCCTTGATTCAGGAGAAGCACGAGGCAGACTGTGGGAAAGCACCCTACTAGCCGAACATCGTCCAATCCGACGCCGGACTCGTCAACTGGGACGAGGTCTGAGGCAATGCCAGTTCTGCTGCCTCATGAGGATTCGGATGACGTATCTGTCATGAATTCCGAGGTGGAGAGCGTTATGAATCACCGTCGACTGAAAGAGGCCATGCGTGCTCTAGCGTTTTCCGAGCAGGAGTTTACCGCACTTAGTTTGGTGGATGCATATATCCAAGCCGCTCGAGACGGACTTGCCTGAGTTACCCAACTATTCTCGAAGGATATACAGGTAAGAGTTTGTGCAATTTTGATAGGCATATGCGAGTAGCCCCCCGAGACTTGAAGCGGTGAGACCAGCTGATTTAAGGATCGATAACCTGCAGGTACTCAAGGGGAAGAATACTGCGCTATCCCAGGAGCTCAAAACAAACCAGACGTAGCTGAATGTCGTTACCGACGAATTGGCGGAAATGAAAAAGGACGCCATGAGCACGTCCAAGAAGAAAAAACACGAGAGGAAAGTATGAAGGTCTTGGCAAGCCTATTCAAAGGTGTTCGGCGCCGCTTTGAGCTATGGAAGACGTCCGCCTACCGTGAAGGCGCACAAGAGGCCTAGGCAATGGTAAAAACACGCTTTACTAAGCTAGATCCGAATCATATGGCCCGAGTGGGACCGCAGGGACCAGACGGGAAAGAAATTCCATTGGACTTGGTATATGACCAAGTAATGATAGCTGCGAAATATTCGCAAGAAGACTGTAGGCTAGACAGTCTTATAGATGGAATAGATAAGGAATAGGCATTTGGTTCAATGTATTAATGTACTTTACGATCATCCTGTATCTTCAGTCGAACATGTGGAAAATTTGTCATCACAAGCTTTCGGCTTTAACCTCCAAACCAAAATGATGGAGTGTTTCCGAATACTATGGTGGAATGCGGAAAACATTCGTTATGTCCGGAAACCAGGCAACCTAGTCATTGTGCTCAAATAGACAAAAAAATTAGTTCGGGAGGTATGTTATATTACATATGTAAGAAACATCGTCCAAGGAGAATAGTTCCGTTAAGGGTTCCTTTCCTTGGGATGGCACGCTTTAATTGTGTGTGCCTGGGCTTTGGTCCATATTACAGAAAAACTGTCATGTATATTTGAAGAGTTACAAGAATGTAAAAACCTGTCGAATGATTGCCGACCAATTATTCTCTTAAGAACGCTAGCTTTCGGCTTCACCCGTCTGAGGTACAGGTCCGGATTACCCGGTTGTAACAATCACGGAGGTGCTCCATTTATGCCCTAGTCGAACAATCGGGAACGTAGGGCATAAACACAGGAGCAAGGCAACCCAGCTTGGCAAAAACTTAAGTCATAGAGGTGATTATATTGGCAAAAGAGTGTAAAACGACATATAAATTGTGAGCTCCAAGCTCGGAGTAATAACAAGCTTCGGGTAAAGAAGCCCCTAGTCATGGTGGGGTGTATACATTTTAAGATGTGTACCCCTTAAGAGTTTAGCCTATCCGAACATATCCTGGGAAACGTATGAAAATGAGAAAACAAAAAACAAAATGAAGAGGAAAAAAAAGGGGGGGACGAAATAGAAGTAGGCCAGACTTATGCGTAGAATCTTCGAAGCCGAGCAGTGTTCCATGGATTCGGCGCTAGGCGATTATCTGAAGCATTACGAAGGCGATAGCCTCCTCCTGTGAGAACTTCATCTATAATGAAGGGGGCCTCCCATTTTGGTTTGAGCTTGTCCTTCTTCTTCTCTGGGAGGCGTAAAATGATTTCTTTGACATTATAAGGCTTAGCCCGCACTTCTCTGCTTTCGTATCTTCGAGCCTGTTGTTGATAAAATGCCGAACAGGCTCTTGCAATATCGCGCTCCTCCTCCAGGACGTCTAGATCGTCCTGTTGATCGAGCTCGGCTTCTCTCCCTTCATACATTCGCACTCAAGGTGAGTCATGAATAATGTCGCAGGGCAAGACAGCCTCTGTGTTGTACACCATAAGAAAAGGTGTGTATCCGGCCGTGCTATTGGGCATAGTCCGCAATCCCTAGAGTACGGAATCGAGTTCCTCGACCCAGTGTTTATCTGACTCCCGTAGGGATCGCACTAGTCTGGGTTTGATGCCGCTCATTATCACGCCATTAGCCCGCTCGACCTGACCGTTTGTTTGAGGGTGGTATACAGAGGCGTAATCGAGCTTAATGCCCAAGTTAGCACACCACTTTTTCACCTCATCGGCTGTGAAATTGGAGTCCTTATCAGTGATGATGCTATGCGGGACACCATAACAGTGTACCACACCGGATATAAAGTCGATCACTGGTCCGGCTTCATCCGTTTATAATGGTTTGGCCTCTATGCACTTAGTGAATTTATCCACCATAACCAGCAAATATTTCTTCTTGTGGCTTCCCCCTTTAAGGGGTCCGTCCATATCTAGTCCCAGACCGCGAAGGGCCAAGTGATGGGGATTGTTCTTAAGGCAGTGGGCGGCATATGACTTTTATTAGCGAAAAGCTGACATCCTACACAGCGCTGTACAAGGGCCTGTGCGTCTGCTCGGGCCGTTGGCCAAAAGAAACCTCTACGTAAGGCCTTGCTTATGAGGGGCCGAGCTGCGGCGTGATGGCCACCAAGTCCAGCATGTTTTTCAGCCAAGAGCTATCGTCCCTCCTCTTCGGAGATGCACCTTTGAAGAACTCCAGTAGTACTTTTCTTGTAGAGTTCACCTTCGTGAACTTTGTAGGCTTTAGAGCGTCAAACTATGCGACGGGCCTCATTTTGGTCATCAGGGAGCTCCTGCTTATTAAGGTAGGCCAGGAAGGGTTCGGTCTATGGAGCAATTATGACCATGATTACATGGGCGGAAGGTGTCATTTCAATACCTGAGCCCCCGATGATATCGGCATTGTATTCGGCTACTGGGGGTATGATGGGCTCCAGACTAGTATTTCCGCTCTCGTCCTGCCATACTACAGATGGCTTGAGAGCCTTTCCACAGAGGTGTTAGGCGCGACGGGGTCGTGCTTAACGCCCATTCGAGCAAGGATGTATGTTGCCTAATTACTGTCTCAAGCAACGTGATGGAACTCGAGCCCCTCAAACCGAGCTGATATTTTGAGTACGGCGTTTTGGTATGCTGCCATTTTTGGGTCTTTTGCATCAAATTCTCCATTTATTTGGGATATTGCAAGGTTCGAATCCCCACGTGCCTCTAGGTGTTGTATGCCCATAGAGATAGCCATTCGGAGACCATGTAGTAATGCTTCGTATTCGGCTGCATTGTTGGAATCTGTATACATGATTTGTAACACGTAGCGGACTATGTCCCCCGTAGGGGATGTCAAGATGACACCAGCCCCCAGTTCGGCTAACATTTTAGAGCCGTCAAAGTACATGATCCAGTTGGAGTATGTGGTGTACTCTTTAGGGAGATCGGCTTCCGTCCACTCGGCAAAAAAGTCAGCCAGCACCTGAGATTTAATAGCTCAGAGTGTCTTGTATGTTATTTCAAATGGTAAGAGCTCGATGGCCCATTTGGCTATGCGGCCGGTGGCATCCCGATTATTTATGATGTCATTGAGTGGTACTTCGGATGCCACTGTTATCAAACACTCTTGAAAGTAGTGCTGCAACTTTCGAGATGCCATAAAGACCGCATAAGATATCTTCTGATAGTGAGGGTATCGAGATTTGCATGGTGTAAGGACCGCCGATACATAGTACACTAGTTTCTGGATGGGGACTTGTGTCCCTCTTCCTCTCGTTCAGCGACGAGTACGGCGCTCACTACCTGGTGAGTCGCAGATATGTAGAGCAACATAGGCTCGCCAACACTTGGTGCGGCTAGGATTGGGTTGCCTGCTAACAAGGTTTTTATTTCTTCTAATCCAATTGTAGTCGCGTCCATCCATTTGAAGTGTTCGGTTTGCCGGAGCAGTTGACAAAGTGGTAGCGGCTTTCTTCCAATCTGGAGATGAAGCGGCTTAAGGCTGCCACACACCCAGCTAGCTTTTGGACCTACTTTAGGTCTGTTGGCATTGCCAATTGTGATAGGGCTCAGATTTTAGCTGGGTTTGCTTTGATTCCTCTATTGGAAATAATGAACCCGAGCAGTTTCCCGGCTGGAACGCCGAAGACACATTTTTTCGGATTGAGTCGTATGTCATATGTTCGGAGGTTGTCAAACATGAGGCGTAGGTCGTCCACCAGTGATTTGAGGTGCTTAGTCTTGATGACCATGTCGTCCACATATGCCTTTACTGTGTTGCCAATTTGTTTTCCCAGACATGTTTGAATCATGCATTGGTAAGTGGCGCCGGTGTTTTTTAGCCCGAAGGGCATAGTGTTGAAGCAGAAAGGCCCATACGGAGTAATAACTGTCATTGCGGCCTGCTCGATTCCTTCATCTTAATCTGATGGTATCCGGAGTAGGCGTCGAGGAAACACAATGAGTCGTGTCCTGCCGTTGAGTCAATAGTTTTGTCAATGTGGGGAAATAGGAAGGGGTCCTTAGGGAAAGCCTTATTGAGGTCTTTGAAATTGACACAAAGGCGCCAGGATTTATCCTTCTTCGGCACCATGACCAGGTTGGCTAGCCAGTCCGGGTGTTTGATTTCTCGAATGAACTCGGCCTTGAGTAGTTTGGCTATCCCCTCCCCCATAGCTTGTCGTTTGGGTTCGGAAAGTCGCAGCAGCGTTTGCTTGACTGGTTTGAACCCCTTTATTATGTTGAGGCTATGTTCTGCCAGTCTGCGTGGGATTCTGGGCATGTCCGACGGGTGCCAGGTAAAGATGTCCCAATTTTCACGTAGGAACGCTCGTAGGGCGGCGACGACCGTCAGATCCAGCTGTGCTCCAATGGATGTTGTCTTGTTAGGATCCGTTGGGTGTGCTTGAAATTTGACTATTTTGTCTTCTGGTTTGAAAGAGGTGGATTTGGACCTCTTGTCGAGGATTATGTCGTCTTTGTCCACTGTGGAATGCAGAGTGGTTAACTCTTCAGCCGCGAGGTCCTCGGATAGTGCCCTGAAGGCCAAGGATGCGGTTTTGTTTTCGGCATGGAGTGCTATATCCGGATCACTGGTGATAGTGATTACTCCATTGGGCCCTAGCATTTTAAGCTCCATGTACCCGTAATGGGGTATGGCTTGGAAGCGTGCGAAGGCATCCCGCCCCAAAAGGGCGTGATATCCGCTATTGAAGGGGGGCACGTGGAAGAGAAACTCTTCGGACCTGTAGTTATCAAGCGTGCCGAATACCACACCAAGTTTAATTTTCCCCGAACATCGTGCTTCTCGACTGGGGATAATACCTCGAAAGGTGGTACTGCTTTGCTTGATGCGACTCTTTTCCATTTGCATTTTGTTGAGTGTATCTTCGTAGATGAGGTTAAGTCAGCTAGCACCGTCCATGAGCACTTTGGTGAGTCGGAAGCCGTCCACAATTGGGTTTAAGACCAAGGCGGCTGGTGCTCAGACTGATCAGGCCCTTGGTTCGTCGTCGGTGGCAAAAGTTATGGCCGTATCACTCCAAGGGTTCCTAGCGGTTACTTGGTTGACTTCGGTGAGGTCGAGGAGCGCCCATTTGCACCTATTATTTGAAGAAAAGGTCTCAAAGACCGTAAATACGTTGAAATCGTCATCCTCCGAAGAATGCTTCTCTGGAGTAGTACTGGAGAGGATAGCCTCACCACTTTTAGCCACTTGCCAGAGTACCCAACATGCCCGAAGGCTATGCGTTGATCTGGTGCTCGGCGTCATATGTATCTGACAGGGCTTGTCGAGCAGTTCGTCAAGGACGGTTCTATATCCTGTGAGGGGTTTGTTTTTCTTGTCAATGGGCTTGTGGTCGGATGCTTCGTAAGAGTGCGTCTGTTTTGCCCATACGGTGGGTTGCTTAAAGGCAAGGGGTTCCCACCGGGCTGTCTGGGCTTTCCAGGTGCTTTCCATCGCGTAGTACTTCTGTACTATGTGTGCTAAATCTGTAAAGTGCTATATGCGGCGGCAGTTGAGGGCATTGAGAATTCCCTTGTCCGTACAGTTACGACAAAAAATTGAAACCGTGTCGTCGTCGCATCAATCTTTAATCTTGTTTTTAATGAGGAATCTGGCCCAGAAGTGGTGGACCATTTCCTGAGGTTGTTGTCGTACATACATTAGGTCACATATGTCTGGAGGGCCTGGATTACTTGGTGAATATTGATTGTGGTGGGTGGGCGGGCTAAAATCCGAATCCCAACCAACGATTGGATCTGGAGTTTGAAGAATCTCCTAGGTCACCAGTTCAGGATCAGGAAGGTCCTGGTGACTTCCGGGCTCAATGCCTGATCCTATGTTTAGAGTACATAAAGTCCCTTCCCGAGGATGGGTATCCAGCTTGTTGGGCTCGGAAATCCGAACATAGCTGGTTCTTAACTTAGGGGAAGAAGTGTCCTCGGCTCATTCCTCAATGACCGCTACCAGATGGGTGATTGGCGGGGACTTGATCTCCCACTGATCGGGTTTAAGCCCAATCCGATCATAGTCTGCTGTGACCCCCAGGGCGGCGATTCAATCTAGCAGCTCGTTCAAAGACGAGACGTCTGCCAGATCCATCTTTTCGGAGTGTTCGAGGATGATGCAGAGATGATGTTTGGCGATTGTGGGGGCTGCTGTTGGCATAACGGCCGAGCGAGCGCCCATGGTAAAACCGCCTAGCTAGAGGACTTGTCCTAGAGTTAGGGTCCTTCCAGAAGTAATATCGCTATTGATGACAAGGCGAGCCATCCATCCTTCTATCAACAACACAAAGGAACTCTCAATGAAAGCACCAATGTTGGTGTCAAAACCGGCCGATCTCGGGTAGGGGGTCCCGAACTATGTGCCTGAGTATCAAAGGTAACAAGGGACAAAGGCCACTCTGTCATTGGGATCAAGCACCGTAAGATTGAACCCATCACAAAACACCTCTTCCCATTCCAAGATAAATAGATCAAGTTGGCCAAACAAAACCCAAATATCAGAGAAGAAATATGAGGCTATGATCAATCATGCATATAAGAGATCAAGAGAAGACTCAAATAACTTTCATGGATAAAAACATAGATCTGATCATAAACTCAAAGTTCATCCGATCCCAACAAACACGCCGCAAAAAGACTTACATCATATGGACCTCCAAGAGATCATTGTATTGATAATCAAGAGAGAGAGAGAGAGAGAGAGAGAGGAAGCCATCTAGCTACTAACTACAGACCCATAGGTCTACAAAGAACAACTCACACATCATCGGAGAGGCACCAATGGAAGTGGTGAACCCCTCCATGATGGTGTCTAGATTGGATCTGCTGGCTCTGGACTCTGCGGCGGCTGGAATTGATTTTCGTCGACTCCCCTAGGGTTCTGGAATATTGGGTATTTATAGAGCAAAGAGGCGGTGCGGGAGGCCAACAAGGAGGGCATAACCCACCGGGGGCGCACCTGGGGTGGGTTGTGCTCCCCTCGGAGCTCCCCTCAGGTGCGTTCCTGGCCCACTAGATGTCTTTTGGCCCCAAAAAATCCTCAAAAAATTTCGCTGCATTTGGACTCCGTTTGGTATTGATTTCCTGTGATGTAAAAAACATGCAGAAAACAACAATTGGCACTGGGCACTATGTCAATAGATTAGTACCAAAAAATGATATAAAATGACTATAAAATGATTGTAAAACATCCAAGAATGATAATATAACAGCATGGAACAATCAAAAATTACAGATACATTGGAGACGTATCAGCCGCCCAGTCATCATAGTTGACTAGTCCTACCAGTCAACTGGGCCCTTGGGGCCCACTTGTCATTGACCAAGGGGGTGGCCCCGGCTGTCGGTGTCAAAACCAGCCGATCTCGGGTAGGGGGTCCCGAATTGTGCGTCTGAGGATCGAAGGTAACAAGGGACATAGGGGACACGATGTTTACCCAGGTTCGGGCCCTCTTAATGGAGGTAAAACCCTACGTCATGCTTGATTGTCTTTGATAGGTATAGGGGTTACAGGAGTTGATCTACCTCGAGATCGCAATGGCTAAACCCTAGCTATCTAGCCTATGCCAATTTTGATAGCCTCTATAGACCAAACCCTTCGGTTTATATACACACCAGAGGAACCTAGGGTCGTACAGAGTCGGTTCATGGGAGAAGGAAATTTACATATCCGGACACCAATCTTGCTATCCACGCATAGAGGAGTCCTACCCGGACACATGGGAAAGCCTTCTGCTTTGTATCTTCACGGCCCATCAGTCTGACCCACATTTAGTAGCCCGGACACCCGAGAACCCCCTAATCTAGCCTCCCTCACCGGCCAGGCCACGTCGGCACGACCTCGGAGAGGGCTCCGGCGACTCTACTTCACGGCGATGGTGCGCCGGAGTTGGCCGGAAAGCACACAGGGTGTCTCTGGACCCGTGGGGTGGCGCGTTCGAAAGAGCGCTCGAAGGCGCGTCGCTTGGTGGTAGTAGGAGCGTCCGGGGTGGCCGGTGGCGCCGATGGTGATCATCGAGGCGGGCGCAGATAACCCACAAGTATAGGGGATCACAACAGTTTTCGAGGGTAGAGTATTCAACCCAAATTTATTGATTTGACACAAGGGGAGACAAAGAATATTCTCAAGTATTAGCAGTTGAGTTGTCAATTCAACCACACCTGGCTAACTTAGTATCTGCAGCAAAGTATTTAGTAGCAAAGTAGTATGGAAGTAACGATAACAGTAGCAAAAGTAACAGTAGCAGTTTTGTAGTAATTGTAACAGCAGCAACGGTAAAGTAACTAAGCAAAACACAATATGTGAAAAGCTCGTATGCATTGGATCAGTGATGGATAATTATGTTGGATGCGATTCCTCATGTAATAGTTATAACACAGGGTGACACAGAACTAGCTCCAGTTCATCAATCTAATGTAGGCATGTATTCTGAATATAGTCATCCGTGCTTATGGAAAAGAACTTGCATGACATCTTTTGCCCTACCCTCCCGTGGCAGCGGGGTCCTAATGGAAACTAAGGGATATTCAGGCCTCCTTTTAATAGAGTAGCGGACCAAACAATTAACACTTAGTGAATACATTAACTCCTTAAACTACGGTCATCACCAAGAAGTATCCCGATTATTATCACTTCGGGGTTGTCGGATCATAACACATAATAGGTGACTATAGACTTGTAAGATAGGATCAAGAACTCACATATATTCATGAAAACATAATAGGTTCAGATCTGAAATCATGGCACTCGGGCCCTAGTGACAAGCATTAAGCATAGCAAAGTCATAGCAACATCAATCTCAGAACATAGTGGATACTAGAGATCAAACCCTAACAAAACTAACTTGATTACATGGTAAATCTCATCCAACCCATCACCGTCCAGCAAGCCTACGATGGAATTACTCACGCACGGCGATGAGCATCATGAAATTGGTGATGGAGGATGGTTAATGATGACGACGGCGACAAATCCCCCTCTCCGGAGCCCCGAACGGACTCCAGATCAGCCCTCCCGAGAGAGATTAGGGCTTGGCGGCAGCTCTATATCATAAAACATGATGAAACTTTCTCTCTGATATTTTTCTCCGCGAAAGCAAATATATGGAGTTGGAGTTGAGCTTGGTGGATGTCCAGGGGGGCCACGAGGCAGGGGGCGCGCCCTAGGGGAGGGGGGGCGCCCCCACCCTCGTGGACAGGGTGTGGGCCCCCTGACGTTGATTCTTTTGCCGGTATTTTTTATTAATTCTGAAAAGTTGCTCCGTGGATTTTCAGGTCATTCCGAGAACTTTTATTTCTACACAAAAATAACACCATGGCAGTTCTGCTGAAAACAGCGTCAGTCCGGGTTAGTTTCATTCAAATCATGCAAGTTAGAGTCCAAAACAAGGGCAAAAGCATTTGGAAAAGTAGATACGACGAAGACGTATCGACTCCCCCAAGCTTAAACATTTGCTTGTCCTCAAGCAGTTCTGTTGACAAACTGAAAGTGATAAAGAAAAACTTTTACAAACTCTGTTTGCTCTTGTTGGTGCAAATATGTAAAGCCAACATTCAAGTTTTCAGCAAAGATTATGACCTAACCATATTCACAATGACACTTAGGTCTCATGTTTACTCATATCAATGGCATAATCAACTAGCGAGCAATAATAATAAAACTTGGATGACAAGACTTTCTCAAAACAATCATAATATGATATAACAAGATGGTATCTCGCTAGCCCTTTCTGAGACCGCAAAACATAAATGCAGAGCACCTTTAAAGATGAAGGACTGACTAAACATTGTAATTCATGGTAAAATAGATCCAGTCATACCAAATATAAACTAATAGTAATGCATGCAAATGATAGCGGTGCTCACCAGCGGGTGCTTTTTAATAAGAGGGTGATGACTCAACATAAAAGTAAATAGATAGGCCCTTCGCAGAGGGAAGCAGGGATTTGTAGAGGTGCCAGAGCTCGATTTTGAAATAGAGATAAATAATATTTTGAGCAGTATACTTTCACTGTCAACATAACAACTAAGATATCTCGATATCTTCCATGCTACACACATTATAGGCGGTTCCCAAACAGAATGGTAAAGTTTATACTCCCCCACCACCAACAAGCATCAATCCATGGCTTGCCCAAAACAACGGGTGCCTCCAACTAGCAACAATCCTGGGGGAGTTTTTTTTTTGCAATTATTTTGATTTGATTTGAGCATGGGACTAGGCATCCCAGTGACCAGCCATTTTCTCGTGAATGAGGAGCGGAGTCCACTCCTCTTAAGAATAAACCACCTAACATGGAAGATACAGACATCCCTAGTTGATACATGAGCTGTTAGAGCATACAAAACAGAATTTCATTTGAAGGTTTAGAGTTTGGCACATACAAATTTACCTGGAACGGCAGGTAGATACCGCATATAGGAAGGTATGGTGGACTCATATGGAATAACTTTGGGGTTTATGGAGTTTGGATGCACAGGCAGTATTCCCGCTTAGTACAAGTGAAGGCTAGAAAGAGACTGGGAACCAACCAACTTTGAGAGCGACAACAGTCATGAACATGCATTAAAATTAATCAACACCGAGTGCAAGCATGAGTAGGATATAACCCACCATGAACATAAATATCATGAAGGCTATGTTGATTTTGTTTCAACTACATGTGTGAACATGTGCCAAGTCGAGTCACTCAAATCATTCAAAGGAGGATACCAACCCTATCATACCACATCACAACCATTTTAATAGCATGTTGGCACGCAAGGTAAACCATTATAAACTCATAGCTAATTAAGCATGGCACAAGCAACTATAATCTCTAATTGTCATTGCAAACATGTTTATTCATAGGCTGAATCAGGAACGATGAACGAATCATATTTACAAAAGCAACAGAGGTCGAGTTCATACCAGCTTCTCTCATCTCAATCAGTCCATCATATATCGTCATTATTGCCTTTCACTTGCACGACTGAACGGTGTGTATAATAATAATAGTGCACGTGCATTGGACTAAGCTGGAATCTGCAAGCATTCAATTCAAGGGGGAAGACAAGGTAATATGGGTTCTTGGTTAAATCAACAATAATGCATACGAGAGCCACTTAAACATTTTCATTATGGTCTACTCCTCTCGACCCCCAAAGGAAAGAAAAGAAATAAAACTATTTACACGGGAAAGCTACCAACAAGCAAAAGAAGGATGGGAAATATTTTTGGGTTTTCTTTTAATTGCTACAACAAGCATGGAAAGTAAGCTAACTAATTTTTTGGTTTTTCTTAAGGTTTATCAAACACTCAAGAAGAAAGCAAGAAAAGAAAATAAACTAGCATGGATAGTATAATGAAAAAGTATGAGCACCGACGACTAGAATGAGTGTGTGAACATGAATGTAACGTCGGTGAGAAATACATACTCCCCCAAGCTTAGGCTTTTGGCCTAAGTTGGTCTATGCCCATGGGTAGCCCGGCTGATATCCGAAGTTGTAACTAGGGTCGTACTGAGATGCAGCAGCCATTGCCTCCTGAGCTGCAGCATGGCGGTGAGCTGCCTCTGTCCTCCTCTCATACTCGTGCGCCTCCTCCCTGGTTATAACTTATCTTCCTTTTTCCTGATAGTCAAAGAGGGCAGGAGCAGGGAGAGTAATATGGACAGCGCGACGTCTGTCAAAGATTAGTCGATACTGGAGGAATTGTTCATTCCTCTCAAGAAAATGATTATTAACCATGGCATTATAATCAAAATAAGCGGGAGGCAACTCCCTATCATTTTCATGTACGGGTATACCAAGATAGTTAGCCACAGGGGTCGCATAAATCCCACCAAACAAATCTCCATTTAAACCATTATTATCAACCTACGTGCAACAATTGCCCCCCAGTTGTATTGTTTATCACCTAAGACAACACTCTTCAGAACACAAAGATCAGGAACACACATGTGACATGCTTCATCTTTACCGTTAATGCATCTACATATGAAGAGAGCAAAATAATGTAGCAGGAAAGTGAATGCTCCCTATGGTAGCTTGTGCTATCTCTAGATTCTCCCACACTGATACTAGCAAGAAAGTCCTTATATTCAGATTTAGGAGGTTCATTAACACTGCCCCACAGCGGGAGTTTACAAGCAGTAGTAAAGTCTTCTAAGTCCATGGTATATGATTTATCATAAAGATCAAACAAGACATTCTGAGAATTGCGCGAAGATGTAAATTTAAACCTTCTCACAAAGGAATCAGTCAACTAATCTTCAGCAATGCCCTCATGGCCAAGCTCATCCTTGCCCTCACTACAAATTCCTCAAGCTGCTCCAGTTCCTCCTGTTGCAAAGCCCTCAGCTCCTCCGGCAAAGCCCTCAGCACCTGTGCATCTCGCCTCGTGTCAAAGGACCACATGCATCTCAATTGCCTCAGGAGCCTCTACAAGTTCGTCTGCTCCTCCACAGTCCTCAACTGGCCCCACTCTGCTGAAGACAAAGACTACTGTTGGACAAGGCTCTAGACCAAGTCCTCATAAGAAGCAAGTTGCCTTTCATGTACCGTCAAGTGATGACGAAGCTGATGATGAAGAACTCACAGAAATCATCAGAGATAGACAGCAAAGGGTCGCTAGAGCCAAAGGCACAGATGTGCCTCTTCTGTTGGATCCCAAATTGATCCTTGATTTCATTGTCTCTCGCACAAGGACCCCAACACACCTATGCCTGACTTCAAGCTCACTCCTGGCCAAAGTCACATGCTGACCGCCTTCATTGGAGAAGAAAAATGGAAGTTTGAGAAGGCCACGTAGTTGAAGAAAGCTCAATACAAGAAGGAGAGCTTTTTGAAGAAGAACATTGTCAAAATGACGACTGATGAACTTGTGGCTGCACAAGCTGAGAACAAAGGACTAAGTGGTGAATTTGATGCCTACCGTGTAGATTGGCTTGGAGCCAAAGTCAGATTCATCGAGATGGCGAAGGGATTCACCACAAATGTTGCAGCCCCAATGCAACATGAATTTGCTCAGGCTGAAGCATCTGCACAGCCAACTGAAGGACATGCTAGCACCGCTGATGAAAATCAGGTTGTCGATGAAAATGGAAGTACCAGGGCTGATGAAGATATTCCAGTCGTTGATGAAATTGCCAGGGCAACCACTAGTGTTGCGCCTGAAGATCAAGCCAGGCCAGCTGAAGCATCTGTCACTGCGCCTGAAGACACTGAACAAGCCAGGGCAACTGCATCAGTTGCGCCTAAAGAAAATGAACCAATTTCCTCTGCTCCTCCTGCACCAACCCCAAGTCCTACCCTTCCTTCTGCATCAGAAGCGAAGAAAACCAAAGCTACAGAGCAAGCAGCAGTGAAGAAAAGGAAAGCATCCATTGCCTTAGAGTCTTCAGCACCAAAGAAGACGAAGACTTTGACAAGATCTTTTGAGAATCCCATTGATGTTGTTCCTCTCTCAAGTATGCCATCAAAGGAGATTGTTCCCTTTGGTGAGGATTATGAGATCCCAAGCGGATTAGATGCAGATGTTCCTTTTGCTGCTTCATCAGAACTGTTGGATGAAGAAATTGAAGTGGATGATATCCCTTCAACCCCTCTGGTATCATCACCCATGCCTCAGTTCATAGCTGAAGAGGCATGCGTTGAGGAAATGGAAGAAGATGAAGACGTGGACATTGGGTGCATCACTCCTGTTCTGAATGATGACTATTGGGAAAGTCATCACCCCAATTCAACCATGTTCACCCCACTGCAACAGATTCCTCAGTCCCCAGCCCAAACTGAAGTTCAAATGGGCTTTGATGAACCTCAAGCTTCACTGCTCACCATCCGTGAAGAAATTCCATCCACTAGTGCTGATGTTAATGTTGCTGAACAAATGGACACCCAGACTGCCACTGAAGATGTTGGCACTGAAATTCCTCAGCCTGCGGCTCCTGATACTGTGATTCCTAAGGCTGTGAAGACATTAAGTGATACTCCTCAGCCCCAGCCGAAGAATCCCTTCTCGAAGAAACAAAAGTTCAAAGCTGATGACTTCTTTCATGAGCATGTATTCTTCAATGACTACAACTCGTATGACTCTGCACATCTTCGAAGGAAGCGTTTCTAGACAACTAGCCAGGTGAACTTCTACTCTTCACTCCTTTTCGATAAAGACAATACTTTTGACCATGAACATATTCCTCATGTTGACATAGAGTCGCTGCCTTGCTTCACCCCTGTCCTCAGTGTTCTTCATGACACTGGGCGGCTCAACTTCTGCACCGACATATGTGACTGGATGAAGAGCTAATTCTTCAGTTCTATGCTACATTGCACATCACTGGCAATGTTGAAGATGTGAATTCATGGGTGCTGGACTGGATGACAGAGAACACGCACTATAAAGCACCGGCCTCTGAATTGCTTCATGCCCTGCCTGCCACTCCTCCCCTTGAAGGTGCGCAGCTCATCTACCATGAACCTGAGCTATCTGATCATTACATGCAGGTGTTGATGAAGCCGCTGAAGCCTGGTCAAACCCGAAGAACTAAATTCCTCAGGAAGGAATTGCTATATGTGCCATGGACTGTCTATAGAATTCTGACCAAGACCCTGAGTCTAATCAAAGGCCACGACTCTAATGAAGAAGAGGTCGTTGGCATCATGAATAATCTGCTATTCAACATCATCCATGGCGTTCCAATCAACTACCATGATTTCTTCATAAGGACTATGGCCGATGTTGCTCTTTCTCTGTTTGAATTGAAGCATTACGCTCTCTGGATCATGAGATTCATCAGATCAAGGTCTTCAATCAACTATAAGGATGATACACTTAACCATGGCAGCTACTTGCCCCCTATTAAAGTCCTCAAGCGAACATTTTCCTCATCTAATGAGAAGCGCAAGGCCACTGTCATTGATGAAGGCATTCGTCCATTGGATGGACAGTTCTGTAAAGCTGCATCCTACTCCACCAGTGATGACTCTGCCACCCATGACTCTGCCGCTAATGCTTCAAAGCCAAATCCTCAAGCCACTGCTCCCAGAGTGATGACTAATTGTGAACTTCTCCTCGGTCTTCACCACAAGGTCGATCGCAACCACAAATTGGTTAAGCAACAGTTTGGTTCAGTTCTTCAGAACATGACAATCACGCAGAACTCTGTGAAGAAGAACCATTACTATCTGCATGAAGTTTTTGATCGCACATGCGTTGTATTGTCTCACCTCTATGGTGATGAAGATCTTAAACAGATGGGCTTCAAGCAGGACTTTGACTGGTCTCGGCCACCTTCGAAGAAATTCAAGAAGGTCAAAGTTCCTCACTTGGTGGCCAGCTCTTATTCTTCATCGTGCGAGACTAATGAAAATGAAGACTTGGACGACACTGCAGCAGGACCTACTTCAACAACCAACCCCAACAATGCTGGCGCTCCTCCATCAACTTCGTGATATTCTTCAGGGGCGTTAGTCCTCATTTTTCGTCCCTTTTGGTCATTTGATGACAAAGGGGGAGAAATTTGAGTTAGTCTTCAAGAGGGAGAAATTTGAGTTAGTCTTCAAGTGGGTCTATATATGGGCATTTTTTTGCTAAGTTACAACTCTCGTTCTTTTGAGAACTTTGTTGGGTCGAGTTGTAATCTTAACTCCGATGGTGGTCTGATACTCTCGCTATGTTCTTCTGCATGCTATTTCCTCAAATATGTTAATGCACGCATGCTGAATTACGTCAGTCACCGTATTTCATCATGCATTTCAAATTCTTCATATCATATGTTAAATGCGTGTATGAATTACAACATATAGGGGGTGATCTCCATGATTCTACCCTTCAATGTGCATTGCTTCTCAAAAGCAAATTCCTCACATATGCACATCTTCAGGGGGAGTTCTTTTATATCTTGCAATCAAATTCCTCAATATCAGTATTTACACTCATATGTTTATCCCCGTTGAAAACTTAACCTATATTGTCATCAATCACCAAAAAGGGGGAGACTGTAAGTGCATCTAGTGCCCCTTAGTGATTTTGGTGTATTGAAGACTTACAGGTTAAGGGACTAGTGTGTTTGTGAGTATACACATGTCTATAAGTCTATGAGGAGTTTGATATTTACAGACAAAGTCGACCCCTAAAAATGAATGTCTTCAACTAAAGACTTTGGCTTTCTGAAGACTTTGAAAGTGAAGAAATTGGTGTGACCGTGAAGACTTGATATTCGTGCGAGGAATATGAAGCGTGAAGACTTTTGTTTTCATAGTTTCCTTTTCTCTTTCTTGAGTTATAGGAAACATCGTACTATTAAAGGGGGTCGAGGAAAAACTAAGGAAAAGTTTCCAAGTGATGCTCATCTCAAAATCCTACGCCTACCAATCCTTTCAAGTGAAGCCATTGGAAATCTCATATAGTTCAGTCAATTTCTTCAGTGACAGAGACGAAGATCTTCTAGTCTCTGAGGAATTTATTCTGACTGAGGAGTTAGGAATTCGCTAGTGCGGATTTCCTATAAGTGAGGAACATGATAGCCCTGAGGGATTTGATAGTCAAATTTTCGACCGTTGTTGTGCTATGCGCCACCTATCCCAAAATATCTACCCACCTAACGGTCATATCATTGAAGGGTAATTATGCCTTATCATGTCGGGATACTCCCTAGGCTATAAATAGCCGCCCCCTACAACCACTAGCTGGTTGGATGCTCCAAGAGAAATTGACACTTGTCATTAAGAGCATCCCATCCTCCGAGGACTTTGAGCGAAAATCATCAAGTGAGGAAAACCCAAACCCAAACACCTTCAAACCCAAAGTGATTGAGCATCCCTGCAGAGATTGGTCCTGTGTGGATCCGACGCTTGTTACCTTTGAAGACTGTGCATCTTCCGGACGGTTAGGCGTCATGGTCTAGAGCATCCAAGAGGAAATTGCGGATCGCCGAGTGACCGAGTTTGTGAAGGTTTGGAAGTCACCTGAAGACTCACCACGAGTGATTGGGCGAGGTCTGTGTGACCTTAGCTCAAGGAGAATATGGTGAGGACTGTGTGTCTGGGACTGTGTGTCCTCGGGTTTAAATACCTAGCCGCTCCAACCAGACGTACAACTATCACAGCAGTTGGAACTAGTCCACCAAATCACTGTCTTCACCGAGCTAACTGGTTCTATTTCCTCAACCCTTTCATTTCCTCATTACTATGTTGTGCACTTGATCACTACTGTTTGAAGACTTTGTCTGAAGACTTACCCAATTTTCTCAGTTCAATTTCTTCAGTCAGTTTATCTTCAGCCTGCTTATCCTGTGTTTACGCTTTTTGTACTCTGTGCTTGTTTTCATTTCATCATGATAAGTGTGCTTCTGTTGTGTTATGTTTGCATATGAGTACTTATTCTGCTGCTAGTCGTTCGTGACTTAGGAATTTCTTTACCCTGAAATTCCTCAATGATGAATTTGTAAAAATCGCCTATTCACCCCCTCCCTCTAGTCGATATAATGCACTTTCACATAGGGGTTTCATTTTTGCATGCAACTGACCGCGATCGTGGGGTAGCACGTGTCCATGGAACATGCCAAAAACGTCCCATCGTATAAGAGGGGGAACCACCTATGGGCGCATCGCCCCTACCATTTCCCCTCAAATCCCCTCCCTGTCGCATTGTATCCCTCTCCCCCACCGCATCGTCTCACTCTCCTCCACCGCACCGTCTCGCTCTCCCCCACCGCATCCTCTTCCTCACCTTCATTGCCTCCCTCATACTGATGGCAGACGCTCGTGGTGACACCAACGCAGCGGCCGGAGATCTGCAGGGTGCGGTGACCACGGCAGATGCAGTGCAGTACATTAGCGGCGTCCAAGCGATGGGGGGAACTCGCAACTACTCTCGTGGCTGTGGATGTGGAGAAGGTGGTGGTGGGCTCCACCTCGATGCTACCGGAGCTGAAGGTGACGGTGTCGAGCGGCACAGTCCATCCAGATGCGCAGCCTGGCGAGGAGAAGGTGGTACAGGAGGTACTACCAGTTGCTTGTACCCTAGTTGCAATATTTAGATTGTAAAGTTAGTTTCATTGGTTGGATTGTGATTTGTAGGGTAGTACAGATGGTTAGAGTTGTTGATTTGAAGGATGGCATTTCTGTATGGGGGGATGGGTTTTTTGTATTATGGTTTTTTGGATTACATTCGTTGCAAAAATGCTAGACGGATCTTAGTGAGAGATAGGGATCTCTGTGCTTAAATGCCACACGTGATTATTAGATTTGTTTTTGAATACTACACAGATTGGGGTTTTGAATGCTACAGACATGTATGCTTAGATTTGTTTTTGAATGCTACACAGATTGGTGTTTTGAATGTCATATGCCCAAATGGAATGCATTAATTTTGATGTACCTATCAATTGATTAAGAACTTACTTGATTCATCAGTATAAAAATTTGTCCACAATATGTAGTTATATTAGCTTTGTTGTTCAATGTGTGTGCATGACAATGGAAAATGCAAATAGGATCATAGTATGGATAATATGATCAATGTGTCATGTGTGCATATCTAAATTATCAGTTGGCTTCTGTATTTACTAGTAATGGATGTAAATGTATATTCAGGAGGTTGATGCTATGGGGAATAAGAGGAAGCTGGACCTTACTGGGTTCATGGACCCGTACGATCTAGAGTATAGTGACAACGAAGAATAAGAGGTAACCCTACTTGAAATTTAGATTTTTCATTTAGTTCCTTTGACATGGTGTATATGAATCTATAATTTATTAATGTAATTCATTCATGTGTGCAGTTTGAGTCTGGAGAAGAGGTGAACAACGGCAACGTCGCGTCCTTCACATCAAAGGAGAAGGAGAAGATCAAGGCCAAGGGAGTTGCTTCCATCTACAACTGCAAGATCAAGAAATGGCTCTGCCCCTACTGCACCACCAAGCCAAAGCCAAAGGATGGCTGCTTCGATCACCTTGTGTCTCATGCAGAGGATGTAGCGATTCGCGGGGAGGACTACAAGATCAGGGGGCAGCATTCTGCACTCACGAAGGCCCTGACTCCTCTTCCCAAGTGATGTGATGATGTGATGATGGTTTATCTTTTACTTTTGGTAAACTAAATGTGGTTGTTCAGTAAACTTTGTTTGGTGGTATCTGTAGTAAACTTTGTGTGTGATCTATGGTAGTAATGTATTATGCTATCTATATTTGCCTGTCCTTAAATTTGCTTGTGGTGTATGGTATGTTCTGTTTAGATGTTGTGAGCTATGCATTTAGGTGCTGCAATGATCACACATGCTGCTTCAGTGTTGCTTCACTAATCAGACATGCTACAAAGGATAAGCAAAAAAGAGCAAATAGTCCATCATTTGATCAAATACTCCAATAACAGAGCAAAAAACAACATTTGAATGAAGATAGTCCATCATTTGATCAAGTATTCCAATAACAGATCAAATATTCCAATAACAGATCAAATATTCCAATTTGAATTTGAGGCAAATTTTGAATTTGAACCAACACTTGAAGTCCATTGCCCTGTGGTGTGATGTTGCAAAGTTTTTTGAACTATTATAAACGTTAGGTGATAAATCTGATCTCTTTTGCATGGAAAAACTTATAGTCATGAGAAATGTGCTCCAAATGAGCTCCATTTGTAATCAAGTTTTTTTGGACCTCCTCCAAATGAGCCAAATATTTTTTATTAACACCTATTCAATCTATATAGTGTAGATATGAAGTCTCACTATTTATTGAATTAATCTTCATATTTTTAAAAAAATTCAAAAAAAATTATGTTTTAATAGAAAACCATTAAAAACATGTTTAAAATATGAAAATGGAAAACTAAGTTCACATCTTTCTTATTCACTTTGAAATCAAGCTTTGGTGAATTTTTTAATTTTATTTTATTTTTCAAAAACCTAAGGGAACCCTACCTCCTCTCCTTGAACTCTCTGCAACGTTGTACGTGATAGCTCATATGTGAAGGAAATATGCCCTAGAGGCAATAATAAAGTTGTTATTTATATTTCCTTATATCATGATAAATGTTTATTATTCATGCTCGAATTGTATTAATCGGAAACTTGATTCATGTGTGAATACATAGACAAAACAAAGTGTCCCTAGTATGCCTCTACTTGACTAACTCATTAATCAAAGATGGTTAAGTTTCCTGACCATAGACATGTGTTGTCATTTGATGAACGGGATCACATCATTAGGAGAATGATGTGATGGACAAGACCCATCCATTAGCTTAGCATAATGATTGTTAAGTTTTATTGCTATTGCTTTCTTCATGACTTATCCATATTCCTTTGACTAAGAGATTGTGCAACTCCCAAATACCAGAGGAACACCTTGTGTGCTATCAAATGTCACAACGTAACTGGGTGATTATAAAGATGCTCTGCAGGTGTCTCCGAAGGTGTTTGTTGGGTTGGCATAGATCGAGATTAGGATTTGTCACACCGAGTATCGGAGAGGTATCTCTGGGCCCTCTCGGTAATGCACATCATGATAAGCCTTGCAAGCAATGTGACTAATGAGTTAGTTGCGGGATGATGTATTACGGAACGAATAAAGAGACTTGCCGGTAACGAGATTGAACTAGGTATGAATATACCGACGATCGAATCTTGGGCAAGTAACATACCGATGACAAAGGGAATAACGTATGTTGTCATTGCGATTTAACCGATAAAGATCTTCGTGCAATATGTAGGAACCAATATGAGAATCCAGGTTCCGCTGTTGGTTATTGATCAGAGATGTGTCTCGGTCATGGCTACATAGTTCTCGAACCCGTAGGGTCCGCATGCTTAATGTTTGATGACGATTTGTATTATGAGTTATGTGTTTTGGTGACCGAAGATTTTCCGGAGTCCCGGATGAGATCACAGACATGACGAGGAGTCTCGAAATGGCCGAGAGGTAAAGATTAATATATTGGACGATAGTATTCGGACATCGGAATGGTTTCGAAGTGTTTCGGATATTTATTGGAGTACCGAGGGGTTGCCGGAACCCACCGGGGAAAGTAATGGGACAACATGGGCCATAGGGGAGAGAGAGGGCAGCCCGCAAGGGGTGGCGCCCCTCCTCCCCCCTCGATGGGCAGTCCAGATTGAACAAGGGGAGGGGGCACGGCCCCCCTTTCCTTCTGCCTCTCCTTTCCCCTTTCCCCCTCCGAAAGAAGGAAGGGGGGCGACTAGGACTAGGAGTCCAAGTCGGACTAGGAGTCCAAGTCGGTCCCCCCCCCACTTGGCCTCCTCCCCTCTCCTCCTTTATATACGGGGGCAAGGGGGGCACCCCAAAGCACATCAATTGTTCTCTTAGCCGTGTGCGGTGCCCCCTCCACAGTTTAGTCCTCCAGTCATATTGTCGTAGTGCTTAGGCGAAGCCCTGCACGGATCACATCACCATCATCGTCACCACACCGTCGTGCTGACAAAACTCTCCCTTGACACTTTGCTAGATCAAGAGTTCGAGGGACGTTATCGAGCTGAATGTGTGCTGAACTCGGAGGTGTCGTACGTTTGGTACTTGATCGGTTGAATCGAGAAGACGTTCGACTACATCAACCGCGTTAAACTAGCGCTTCCACTTTCGGTCTACGAGGGTACGTGAACACACTCTCCTCCTCTCGTTGCTATGAATCTCCTAGATAGATCTTGCTTGAGCGTAGGGAAATTTTGAAATTGCATGCTACATTCCCCACCAGTGGCATCCGAGCCAGGTCTATGCGTAGAAGATATGTACGAGTAGGACACAAAGAGTTGTGGGCGATCATAGTCATACTTCTTACAACCAACATCTTATTTTGATTCGGCGCTATTGTTGGATGTAGTGGCCCGGACTAACCTTCCATGACCACGTTCATGATACCGGTTCCACCAACAGACATGCAACTTGTTTTGCATAAAGGTGGCTGGCGGGTGTCTGTTTCTCCAACTTTAGTTGAATCGAATTTGACTATGGTCGGTCCTTGTTGAAGGTTAAAACAGCACACTTGACAAAAAATCGTTGTGGTTTTGATGTGTAGGTAAGAACGGTTCTTACTAGAAGCCCGTAGTATCCACATAAAACTTGCAACAACAAAGTAGAAGATGTCTAACTTGCTTTTGCAGGGCATGTTGTGATGTGACATGGTCAGGACATGATGTGATATACGTTATTTTTGTATGAGATGATCATGTTTTGTAAAAGTTATCGACAACTGGCTGGAGCCTTATGGTTGTCGCTTTATTGTATGAAATGCAATCGCCATGTAATTGCTTTACTTTATCACTATGCGTTAGCGATAGTTGTAGAAGCAATAGTTGGCGAGACGACAACGACGCTACGATGGAGATCAAGGTGTCAAGCCGGTGACGATGGAGATCATGACGGGGCTTTGGAGATGGAGATCAAAGGCACAAGATGATGATGGCCATATCATGTCACATATTTTGATTGCATGTGATGTTTATCTTTTATGCATCTTATTTTGCTTAGTACAGTGGAGCATTATAAGATGATCCCTCACTAAATTTCAAGGTATAAGTGTTCTCCCTGAGTATGCACCATCGCGACAGTTCGTCGTGCCGAGACACCACGTGATGATCGGGTGTGATAAGCCCTGCACTGACATTCAGCGGGTGCAAGACAGTTTTACACGTGCAGAATACTCGGGTTAAACTTGAAGAGCCTTGCATGTACACACATGGCCTCGGAACACTGATACGTCTCCATCGTATCTACTTTTCCAAACACTTTTGCCCTTGTTTCGGACTCTAACTTGCATGATTTGAATGGAACTAACCCGGAATGATGCTATTTTCAGTAGAATAGCCATGGTGTTATTTTTGTGCAGAAATAAAAGTTCTTGGAATGACCTGAAACTTCACAGAGAATATTTTTGGAATATATAAAAAATACTGGCGAAAGAATCAAGACCAGGGGGGCCACACCCTGTCCACGAGAGTGGGGGACGCGCCTACCCCCCTGGGCGCGCCCCCTACCTCGTGGGCCTCCTGGAGCTCTACCAACCTCAACTCCAACTCTATATATTCACTTTCAGGGAGAAAAAAATCAAAGAGAAGGATTCATCGCATTTTACGATACGGAGCCGCCGCCAAGCCCTAATCTCTCTCGGGAGGGCTGATCGGAGTCCGTTCGGGGCCCCAGAGAGGGGAATCCGTCACCGTCGTCATCATCAACCTTCCTCCATCACCAATTTCATGATGCTCACCGTCGTGCGTGAGTAATTCCATTGTAGGCTTGCTGGACGGTGATGGGTTGGATGAGATTTACCATGTAATCGAGTTAGTTTTTTTATGGTTTGATCCCTAGTATCCACTATGTTCTGAGATTGATGTTGATGTGACTTTGCTATGCTTAATGCTTGTCACTAGGTCCCAAGTGCCATGATTTCAGATATGAACCTATTATGTTTTCATGAATATATGTGAGTTCTTCATCCTATCTTGCAAGTCTATAGTCACCTATTATGTGTTATGATCTGTTAACCCCGAAGTGACAATAATCGGGATAAATACCGGTGATGGCTATAGTTTGAGGAGTTCATGTATTCACTAAGTGTTAGTTCTTTGGTCTGATACTCTATTAAAAGGAGGCCTTAATATCCCTTAGTTTCCAATAGGACCCCACTGCCACGGGAGGGTAGGACAAAATATGTCATACAAGTTCTTTTCCATAAGCACGTATGACTATATTCGGAATACATGCCTACATTATGTTGATGAACTGGAGCTAATTCTGTGTCGCCCTATGTTATAACTATTGCATGAGGAATTGCATCCGACATAATTCTCCATCACCGATCCAATGCCTACGAGCTTTTCACATATTGCTCTTTGCTTAGTTACTTTACCGTTGTCACTGTTACAATTACTACAAAACTGCTATTGTTACTCTTGCCACCATTACTGTTACTTCCATATTACTTTGCTACTAAATACTTTGCTGCAGATGTTAAGTTATCCATGTGTGGTTGAATTGACAACTCAATTGCTAATACTTGAGAATATTCTTTGGCTCCCCTTGTGTCGAATCAATAAATTTGGGTTGAATACTCTACCCTCAAAAACTGTTGTGATCCCCTATACTTGTGGGTTATCAAGACTATTTTCCGGCGCCGTTGGCGGGGAGCATAGCTCTATTCTTTGAGTTGCTTGGGATTTATATCTGCTGATCACTATGAGGAACTTGAAAGACGAAAGCACTAAGATCTTTCCCTCAACTACAAGGGGAGGTAAGGAACTGCCATCTAGCTCTGCACTTGATTCACCTTCTATTTTGAGTAAACTTGCGACACCTAAACCTGCTTCTGCTATTAATTCTGATATGCCGCATGTTATTGATGATGCCACTTCTGCTTTGCATGATACTTATGATGAAACTACTTCTATGCTTGATACTATTGTGCCATTAGGTGAATTTCTTGATGAACAACTTGCTAGGGCTAGGGAGAATGAAATTATTGAAACTGATAATATTGATGAAAGTGATGATGAAGATTCTCCCCCTAGATATGAATTGCCTGTTGTGCCTGAGGGTTATGTTATTGATGAAGAAACTGCTTGAGACTTTCTTGCTTGCAATGATAGATATGATCTTAAGAAATTATTAGCTAAGCTAAAAGAAATTTTTTTGAATGCTAGAATGAAATATGACCCTGCTTTTGCTACTTCACCTATCTGTATTTCCGATAAGGATTATGATTTCTCTGTGGACCCTGAGATAATTACTTTGATTGAATCTGATCCTTTTTATGGCTATGAATCTGAAACTGTTGTGGCACATCTTACTAAATTAAATGATATAGCCACCCTATTCATTAATGATGAGAAAACTCGTTACTACTATATCCTTAAATTATTTCCGTTCTCATTAAAGGGTGATGCTAAAACATGGTTTAATTCTCTTGATCCTGGTTGTGTGCGTAGTCCCCAAAATATGATTTATTACTTCTCTGCTAAATATTTCCCCGCTCATAAGAAACAAGCTGCCTTAAGGGAAATATATAATTTTGTGCAAATTGAAGAAGAGAGTCTCCCACAAGCTTGGGGGAGGCTTCTCCAATTACTTAATGCTTTGCCTGATCATCCTCTCAAGAAAAATGAAATACTTGATATCTTTTATAATGGACTAACCGATGCTTCCAGAGACCACTTGGATATATGTGCTGGTTGTGTTTTCAGGGAAAGAACAGTTGATCAAGCTGAATTGCTATTGAATAATATGTTGACTAATGAAAATAATTGGACACTTCCTGAACCAACTCCTAAGCCAACTCCAAAGAAAAGGGGTATTATATTTCTTAGTCCTGAAGATATGCAAGAGGCAAAGAAATCTATGAAAGAAAAGGGTATTAAAGCTGAAGATGTTAAGAATTTACCACCTATTGAAGAAATACATGGTCTTGATAACCCGACATAGGTAGTAAAGGTAAATTCTCTCTATAGATTTGATGAAGGTGATATTCCCCGTTATAAGTCTGCTAGCCAATGCTTAGATGAGTTTGATAATTTTATTGTTAAACAAGAAAACTTCAATGCTTATGTTGGTAGACAATTGAAACGTAATGCTTATATGATTGAACACTTGAGTGATTATATGTCTAGAGTTAAAGGTGAACTTAAACTCATTGGTAAACATGCTTCTATAGTTACCACTCAAGTAGAACAAGTGCTTAAAGCTCAAAATGATTTGCTCAATGAATTAAATAATCAGAAGAATGATAATATTGTTAGAGTTATGACTAGAAGGGGTAAAATGACTCAGGAACCTTTGTATCCTGAGGGCCACCCCAAGATAATTGAGCAAGATTCTCAGAGAACTAATGTTGATGCACCTAGTCCTTCTAAGTGGAAGAAAAAGAAAAATGATAGGACTTTGCATGCTTCTAGTGAACCTATTGTTGACACACCTGAGAATCCTAATGATATTTCTATCTCTGATGCTAAAACACAATCTGGTGATGAACATGAACCTACTGATAATGCTAATACTGATGTTCATGTTGATGCTCAACCTAGCAATAACAATGATGTAGAGATTGAACCTGCTGTTGATCTTGATAACCCACAATCAAAGAATCAATGTTATGATAAGAGAGACTTCGTTGCTAGGAAGCACGGTAAAAAAAGAGAACCATGGGTTCAGAAACCCATGCCTTTTCCTCCTAAACCATCCAAGAAAAAGGATGATGAGAATTTTGAGCGCTTTACTGAAATGATTAGACCTATCTTTTTGCATATGCGTTTAACTGATATGCTTAAAATGAATCCTTATGCTAAGTACATGAAAGAAATTATTTCAAATAAAAGAAAGATACCGGAAGCTGAAATTTCCACCATGCTTGCTAATTATACTTTTAAGGGTGGAATACCAAAGAAACTTGGAGATCCAGGAGTACCAACTATACCTTACTCCATTAAAAGAAACTATGTTAAAACTGCTTTATATGATCTTGGAGTTGGTGTTAGTGTTATGCCTCTCTCTTTATATCATAGACTTGATTTGAATAAGTTGACACCTACTAAAATATCTTTGCAAATGGCCGATAAATCAACGGCTATACATGTCAGTATTTGTGAGGATGTGCATGTTGTGGTTGCAAACATTACTATCTTAACGGACTTTGTTATTCTTGATATTCCCGAGGACGATAGTATGTCGATTATCCTTGGTAGACCCTTTTTGAATACTGCAGGGGCTGTTATTGATTGCAACAAAGGCAATGCAACCTTTCATGCTAATGGTAATGAGCATATGGTACACTTTCCGAGAAAACAACCTCAAGTCCATAGTATAAACTCTATTGGAAAAATTCCATCGATTGTTATAAGAGGTTTTGAATTTCCTCTGCCTACTATCAAGAAGAAATATGATATTCTTATTGTTGGGGATGTGCATATCCCCGTCGAGGTAACCTAGTGTTATTCGAAAATTCTTCGGTTTCATGCGATTGGGAATGAGTTTGTTAACAAGACTTGATCAACCTTGTTAGTGGATTCCTTCTGATGAACAAGAGATGGATGAAGTTAGAAAGCACAACCTTCTGTACCCTCCTTTTACTTTCTGTTATTTAGATTAAATAAAGCAAAAATAGTATTTTCTCTCTGTTTTCTGAATTATCCTTGTAATAAAAAATACCCCGAAAATAAAAGTTCTCCAAATGCCCCAAAAATGAAATATGATTTTTTCTAGAATATTTAAGAATATTTGGCAATGAGAACACACCATGGGGAGCCAGCACTTGGCCACGAGGGTCCAGAGCACGCCCCCTATCTCATGGGCCCCTGGTGGCCCCCTCCACTTATTCCAGCACCCACACACTTCGTCTTCCTCCAGAAAAAGTCACCAACCAGCTCAAGCACGAGTTCTAGCTCATCTTGCTGCCATTTTTGATCCTTGCTCAAAGCCCCACTCACAAAACTGCTTTGGGGGATTGTTCTTCGATATGTGACTCCTCCAATGGTCCAATTAGTTTTTGTCTAGTGCTTTATTCATTGCAAATTTTTGCTGCTTAGGTGACCCTGTTCTTGACCTTTCATGTCAAATTTATATGGTCCCAAGTAGTTCTAATGCATGATATAGTCTCTAGGCACTTGTGGGAGTAGTTGCTTTCAATTTTGTTGAGTTTGGTTCACTTTTATTTTGAGTTACTAAAAATTTCAGAAATTTTTCAGAGGAAAAAATATGTTTAGGAAAATGTACCAAGGTGGTTCTTCAAGGAAGCAAGGACCCAGGCCCGCCATACATGAGTCGAACCATGAACTACCAAGAGAAGCTCAAGTGCGGCCTTGTGAATGGACTTCAGAAAATTTCATGGTCCAAGCAGGAATTAAGGAGGAATTTGACGCATATGTGCATAATGCTAAACTCGAGGGCTTCATGTTAGATAAGTTCCCTCAATATTACCACCTAACTGATTCCTTTGTGAGAAGGTTTAAATTTACATCTTCACGCAATTCTCACACTGTCCTATTTGATCTCTATGGTAAATCTTATACCATGGACTTAGAAGATTTTAATACTACTTGTAAACTCCCGCAATGGGGTAGTGCTAGTGATCCTCATAAATCTGAGTTCAAGGATTTTTCTTGCTAGTATCACTATGGGGAAATCTAGAGAAATAACACAAGCTACCATAGGGAGCATTCACTTTCCTGTTATACATTATTTTGCTCTCTTTATAGGTAGATGCATTAACGGCAAGGACGAGGCATGTCACATGTGTGTTCTCGATCTTAGTGTTCTCAAGAGTGTTGTATTAGGAGATAAACAATATAACTTGGGGGCCATTGTTGCACGAAGGTTGCATCTTAATAGTTTAAGTGGGTACTTGTTTGGTGGAATTTATGCAACCCGTTTAGCCAATTATCTTAAGATACCCATACATGAAAATGATATGGAATTGCCTCCTACTTATTTAGATTATAATGCTATGGTTCGCCATCAGTTTGCTGAGAGGAATGAACAGTTCCTCCAGTACCGACTAATCTTTGATAGATGTCGCACTGTCCATGTTGCTCTCCTTGGTCCTCGTTTCTTTGAATTTCAGGCAAAAAGGAGATATATTATAACCAGGGAAGAGGCGAATGTTATGAGAGGAGGAGAGAGGCAGCTCGCCTCCAAGCTGCAACTCATGAGGCAATAGCTGCTGCATCTCAGTACGACCCCAGCTACAACTTTGGATATCCGCCAGGCCAGCCGTGGCCATAGACCAACTTAGGCCAAAAGCCTAAGCTTGGGGGAGTATGTATTTCTCATCGACATTACATTCATGTTCACACACTCATTCTAGTTGTCGGCGCTCATACTTTTTCATTGTACTATCAATGCTAGTTTATTTTCTTTTCTAGTCTTCTTGTTGTGTGTTTGAAAAACCTTAAGAAAAACCAAAAAAAATAGTTGTATCTTTTAGTTAGTTTACTTTCCATGCTTGTAGTTGTTGTAATTAAAAAGAAAACCCAAAAAGATTTCTCGTTCTTATTTTGCTTGTTGAGAGCTTTCCCGTGTAAATAGTTTTATTTCCTTTCTTTTCTTTGGGGGTCGAGAGGAGAAGACCATAATGAGAATTTTGAAGTGGCTCTTATATGCATTATTGTTAATTTAACAAAGAGCCCATGTTACCTTGTCTTCTCCTTTGTATCAGATGCTTGCAGATTCCAGCTTAGTCCAATGCACGTGCACTACTATTATTATTATACACACCGTTCGGTCGTGCAAGTGAAAGGCAATAATGACGATATATGATGGACTGGTTGAGATGAGAAAAGCTGGTATGAAGTCGACCTCTCTTGTTTTTGTAAATATGATTAGTTCATTGATCCTGATTCAGCCTATTATGAATGAAACATGTTTGCGATGACAATTAGAGATTATAGTTGCTCATGCCATGCTTAATTTGCTAGGAGTTTATAATGGTTTACCTTGCGTGCCAACATGCTATTAAAATGGTTGTGATGTGGTATGATAGGGTGGTATCCTCCTTTGAATGATTCGAGTGACTTGACTTGGCACATGTTCACACATGTAGTTGAAACAAAATCAGCATACCCTCCATGATATTTATGTTCATGGTGGATTATATCTTACTCATGCTTGCACTCTATTTTTATTAATTTTAATGCATGTTCATGACTGTTGTCGCTCTCTAGTTGGTCGCTTCCCAGTCTTTTTCTAGCCTTCACTTGTACTAAGCGGGAATACTACTTGTGCATCCACTTCCATAAACCCCAAAGTTATTCCATATGAGTCCACCATACCTTCCTATATGCGGTATCTACATGTCGTTCCAAGTAAATTTGTATGTGCCAAACTCTAAACCTTCCAATGAAATTCTGTTTTGTATGCTCGAATAGCTCATGTATCAACTAGGGTTGTCTGTATCTTCCATGCTAGGCGGGTTATTCTCAAGAGGAGTGGACTCTGCTCCTCACTCACGAGAAAATGGCTGGTCACCGGGATGCCCAGCCCCATGATCAAACCAAATCAAAATAATTGCAAACAAAACTCCCCCAGGACTGTTGTTAGTTGGAGGCACCCGTTGTTTCGGGCAAGCCATGGATTGATGCTTGTTGGTGGTGGGGGAGTATAAACTTTACCACTCTGCTTGGGAACCGCCAATAATGTGCGTAGCATGAAAGATATCGAGATCTCTCGGTTGTTATGTCGACAATGAAAGTATGCCGCTCAAAATATTATTTATCTCTATTTCAAAATCGAGCTCTGGCACCTCTACAAATCCCTCCTTCCCTCTGCGAAGGGCCTATCTATTTACTTTTATGTTGAGTCATCACCCTCTTATTAAAAAGCACCAGTTGGAGAGCACTGCTGTCATTTGCATCCATTACTATTAATTTATATTGAGTATGACTATGACTGGATCTCTTTTACCATGAATTACAATGTTTAATCAGTCCTTGATCTTCAGAGGTGCTCTGCATTTATGTTTTGTGATCTCAGAAAGGGCTAGCGAGATACCATCTTGTTATATCATATTATGATTGATTTGAGAAAGTGTTGTCATCCAAGATTTATTATTATTGCTCGCTAGTTGATTATGCCATTGATATGAGTAAACATGAGACCTAAATGTTATTGTGAATATGGTTAGTTCATAATCTTTGCTGAAAACTTGAATGCTGGATTTACATATTTACAACAACAAGAGCAAACAGCGTTTGTAAAAGTTTTTCTTTATCACTTTCTGTTTGTCAACTGAATTGCTTGAGGACAAGCAATGGTTTAACCTTGGGGGAGTTGATACGTCTCCATCGTATCTACTTTTCCAAACACTTTGCCCTTATTTCAGACTCTAACTTGCATGATTTGAATGTAACTAACCCGGACTGACGCTGTTTTTTAGCAGAATTGCCATGGTGTTATTTTTGTGCGGAAATAAAAGTTCTCGGAATGACCTGAAACTTCACGGAGAATATTATTGGAATATATAAAAAATACTAGCGAAAGAATCAAGACCAGGGGGCCCACGGCCTGTCCATGAGGGTGGGGGTGCTCCTACCCCCCTGAGCGCGCCCCCTGCCTCGTGGGCCCCCTGGAGCTCCACCGACCTCAAATCCAACTCTATATATTCACGTTCAGGGAGAAAAAATCAGAGAGAAGGATTCATCGCGTTTTACAATATGGAGCCGCCACCAAGCCCTAATCTCTCTCGGGAAGGCTGATCTGGAGTCCGTTCGGGGCTCCGGAGAGGGGAATCCGTCGCCATCATCATCATCAACCTTCCTCCATCACCAATTTCATGATGCTCACTACCGTGCGTGAGTAATTCCATTGTAGGCTTGCTGGACGGTGATGGGTTGGATGAGATTTACCATGTAATTGAGTTAGTTTTGTTAGGTTTTGATCCCTAGTATCCACTATGTTCTGAGATTGATGTTGCTATGACTTTGCTATGCTTAATGCTTGTCACTAGGGCCCAAGTGCCATGATTTCTGTTCTGAACCTATTATGTTTTCATGAATATATGTGAGTTCTTGATCCTATCTTGCAAGTCTATAGTCACCTATTATGTGTTATGATCCATTGACCCCGAAGTGACAATAATCGGGATAATTACCGGTGATGACCGTAGTTTGAGGAGTTCATGTATTCACTAAGTGTTAATGCTTTGGTCCGATACTCTATTAAAAGGAGGCCTTGATATCCCTTAGTTTCCAATAGGACCCCGCTGCCACGGGAGGGTAGGACAAAAGATGGCATACAAGTTCTTTTCCATAAGCATGTATGACTATATTCGGAATACATGCCTACATTACATTGATGAACTGGAGCTAGTTCTGTGTCACCCTATGTTATAACTATTGCATGAGGAATTGCATCAAACATAATTCTCCATCACCGATTCAATGCCTATGAGCTTTTCACATATTTCTCTTTGCTTAGTTACTTTACCGTTGCCACTATTACAATTACTACAAAACTGCTACCCTTACTCTTGCCACCATTACCATTACTTCCATATTACTTTGGTACTAAATAATTTGTTGCAGATATTAAGTTATCCAGGTGTGGTTGAATTGACAACTCAACTGCTAATACTTGAGAATATTCTTTGGCTCCCCTTGTGTCCAATCAATAAATTTGGGTTGAATACTCCACCCTCGAAAACTGTTGCGATCTCCTATACTTGTGGGTTATCAAACACTGAGACCGAAAGGTCGAACGTGAATCATATAGTAGATATGATCAACATAGAGATGTTCACCATTGAAAACTACTCCATCTCACGTGATGATCGGACATGGTTTAGTTGATATGGATCGCGTGATCATTTAGATGACTCGAGGGATGTCTATCTAAGTGAGATTTCTTAAGTAACATGATTAATTGAACTTAAATTTATCATGACCTTAGTCCTGATAGTTTTTGCATATCTATGTTGTAGATCAATGGCCCGTGCTACCATTCCCTTGAATTTTAATGCATTCCTAGAGAAAGCTAAGTTGAAAGATGATGGTAGCAACTACACGGACTGGGTCCGTAAATTGAGGATTATCCTCATTGTTGCACAGAAGAATTACTCTTTGATGCACGCTAGGTGCAAGGCCTGCTGCACGAGCAACTACTAACGTTATGAACGTCAGGCAAGCTAAATCTGATGACTACTCGATAGTTCAGTGTGCCATGCTTTACAGCTTAGAATCGGGACTTCAAAGACGTTTTGAACGTCATGGAGCATATGAGATGTTCCAGGAGTTGAATTTAATATTTCAAGCAAATGCCCGAGTTGAGAGATATGAAGTCTCCAACAAGTTCTATAGTTGCAAAATGGAGGAGAACAGTTCTGTCAGTGAACACATACTCAGAATGTCTGGGTACCATAACCACTTGACTTAGCTGGGCGTTAATCTTCCAAATGATAGTTTCATTGGCAGAGTTCTTAAATCACTGCCAACAAGCTATAAAGGCTTCGTGATGAACTATAATATGCAAGGGATGAACAAGACGATTCCTGAGCTCTTCGTAATGCTCAAGGCTGCGGAGGTAGAAATCAAGAAGGAGCATCAAGTGTTGATGGTTAACAAGACCACTAGTTTCAAAAAAAAAGGAAAAGGAAAGAAGGGGGACTTCAAGAAGAATAGGAAGCAAGTTGTCGCTCCCGGGAAGAAGCCCAAGTCTGGACCTAAGCTTGAAACTGAGTGCTTCTACTGCAAAGGGACTGGTCACTGGAAGCGGAACTGCCCCAAGTATTTGGTGAATAAGAAGGACAGCAAAATGAAAGGTATATTTGATATACATGTTATTGATGTGTACCTTACTAATGCTCGTAGTGGTGCCTGAGTATTTGATACTACTTATGTTGCTCATATTTGCAACTCGAAACAGGGACTACGGATTAAACGAAGATTGGTTAAGGATGAGGTGACGGTGCGTGTCGAAAATGGTTCCAAGGTCGATGTGATCATCGTCGGCACGCTACCTCTACATCTACCTTCGGGGTTAGTTTTAGACCTGAATAATTGTTATTTGGTGCCAGCATTGAGCATGAACATTATATCTGGATCTTGTTTAACGCGAGACGGTTATTCATTTAAATCAGAGAATAATGGTTGTTCTATTTATATGAGTAATACATTTTATGGTCATGCACCCTTGATGAGTGGTCTATTTTTATTTAATCTCGATCGTGGTGATATACATATTCATAATATTGATGCCAAAAGGTGCAAAGTTAATAATGATAGTTGTGACGCCCCCAATTGTACACTAATCATACACGCAAATGTGTACGATCAAGATCAGGGACTCACGGGAAGATATCACAACACAACTCTAGACACAAATAAAATAATACAAGCTTTATATACAAGCCAGGGGCCTCAAGGGCTCGAATACAAGCTCGATACACAAGAGTCAGCGGAAGCAACAATATCTGAGTACAAACTAAGTTAAACAAGTTTTGCCTTAAGAAGGCTAGCACAAACAGCAATGATCGAAGAGGCAAGGCCTCCTGCCTGGGACCTCCTAACTACTCCTGGTCGTCGGCGGGCTCCACGCAGTAGCATCCATCGACGATGGCATCTGGCTTCAGGGATCCACCATCTGGTTGCATCAACCGGAAAGAAGAAAGAAGGGGGGGAAGAGGTAGCAAAGCAACCGTGAGTACTCATCCAAAGTACTCGCAAGCATCAGATCTATACTAAGTATGCTTTTGTATCAAATGGAAGGGTTGTATCTGTGGACTGAACTGCAGAATGCCAGAATAGAGGGGGAAAGCCTAGCCTATCGAAGACTAGCATCTTCAAACAGCTCCAAGCATCTTGCAGCATGTAGAAGAGTAAAGAATAGCAGTTTATAATTAACAAACATGTTGTAACATTAATGCCCAGAGATCCTTCCTCGACTCCCTGCGAGAAAGCAATCCCGGAGCCACATATCCATCACATATCAAGTATCCATTTCTAGTTGTATAAGATCAGGATACAAGTCTGAACGTCCATTACCGAGGACACGGTATTCGAATATATAACTTCCCTGCAGGGGTGCACCATGTTACCCAACACGCTCGATCACTCTGGCCGGACACACCTTTCTGGGGTCAATGCCCGCCCTCGGAAGATCAACACGTCGCAGCCCGACCTAGGCTCAGCAGAGAGGTCCCCGCCGGTCTACATCCTAAGCACTCCGGGGTCTTGGGCCCATCGCCCGCAGCACTTCGGGTCGTTGCGAGCAGGGTGGATACCAGCACCGCCTCGGATGGCCAGCACGATCCGACCGTGCCGCACTGCTGAACTGGACGTCTGACAAAGCTTCGGCTGATACTGCGACGTCGAGGCCCATAACTATTCTCGCGTGGTGGTTAGTGCGTAAAGGCCAAAGGTCAACTCAGAACAAATACCCAAACCTGTTAGTGCATTATTAAAAGGAGTGACGGCTGTCGTGACAAGTCCGGAGCTATCACCCCTCCTGGGTGATACCGCTAAACAGCCAGCCACCACCGTCACATCGCACGGGTGCTCTCCGGGCCCGCCCGGCTTTCACAATGGTCTCAAGTGAAGTCAAGGTAACTGTGTGTCCAGACATTAAGGGGAAAACCCGAGGAATCACCCCCGGTGGATTCCACTCAATGTAATCATCAAGGTGAACATAAGAGGGACCACCCTCGAGGTTCACACTTGAGGTGTTGAACGACAGAGCCGTATCAGGAATGGTGAAAGAGGAAATCACCCTCGATGACCACGGCCGATTAGCTACACTACAGAATTATCATCAGGAGTGCGTTATGAGGGATCACCCTCGGCACTCGATAGTAGCTCTGTAGAGTCGAGCAACTAAAGGGGCGTGATGTGACGTGAGGTGTCGGGCTCTGGTCGTCGATCACGTTGATCGAGTCGTCGATGATGAAGCAGGGGCAACAAGGACAAGTGGGGGTCACTGATGGATCACTAACCAACCTATACTAAGCAGTTTAGGATAAGCAGGTAGGTAACAAAAGCAGGTACAAAAGCAGGCTATGCATCAGAATAGGAGCAAACAATAACAGTAGCAAAATCTAATGCAAGCATGAGAGCATAGAATGGGCGATATCGGGATGATCAAAGAGGGGGCTTGCCTGGTTGCTCAGGAGAGAAGGAGGGAGCGTCGGTGACGTAGTCGATCACAGCGGCATCGGCGGCAGTCTCGGGGTCTACCGGAGAGAAGAGGGGGGAGAAACAGTAAATACAGAGCAAACATACGCATGACAAGACAATAAGCGGTGCTAGAGGTGTTCTACCGTGGTGCTACGCGGTACCGTGGAAGGGGGAAAACATCCGGGAAAGTTTTCCCGAAGTTTGCATTTTTCGGGCAGATGAAACGGAGGGGGAAAGTTGCATGTTCTCTATGATAGGGGCACGTGACAAATGAACGGAGAGCGTATTCGGATTCGTCTCGTCGTTCTAAGCAACTTTCATGTATAAAACTTTTTCATCCGAGTTACGGATTATTTTATATTAATTTCTAAAGTTTAAAGGATTTTTTAAATTTATTTAATTCGAATTATAAATAGTGAAATGTTTTTTTAACTCAACAGGGGGCTAGTCACACTCAATGACATGTGGGGTCAAGGAGCTGGGTTGACTCAGTCAACACCTTTACTAGTCAACCAATGAACAGTGCATTGGGCCCTACTTGTCATTGGCACAAACTATTAATTAGGCTTTTAAAAATAAGGGGCCACATGTCATCTGTACATAGACAATTCTAGCCATTAATTAACACCTAATAGTACTAATCTAAGCAAGGGCTGGCCACTACTCCGGCCACGTGCACGACGCGCGCACACACACAGGACACACAAGTTAGTAGGCTAAGAGTTATTAACATAAGATGTCATTTTGCGATTTTTGTAGGATTTGATCTATTCATCAAAAGGATTTGGTCCAGTGGTATAAAATGGAGTTTGTCATGTATACTTTCTACTCATATTATTTGTACCCATGTTAGGACTTGTCTAATCGCTGTTTAGGGGCTGCCCGGGGGTTACTCATTGTAGATTTAGCAAAGCTAACTACATCTACAGTAGCTGAATGTTTCTGTAGAAGTGTACCATAGCAGCAGCGGCACTAGTAGCAGGCAGCGCAAGCGGTAGCGGCGACGGGCGCAGGTGGCTGCAGGAGGACGCGCGCGAGCACGCGACGCACGCACAAGGCAAGGCCGCGGCCGGAGGGGAACGACGGGCGGAGGGGGTCGCGCTGGCGAGGTACAGAGGCGGCGGAGGTGCTCGGGAGCACAGCTCCGACGACGACCTTGTGTGCGTGATGGCGCGCTGGAGGGCGCGGGGCGTGCGGCCGGAGTACGGGCGTGCTGGCAGGAGGAGGGGGGAGGGCAGCGGGCGGCAGCACAAGGAGCAGGTGCGGGCGGTGCTTGGCGACGGCGCGGGCACGACCAGGGGCCACCGGGAGGCGAGCAGCGAACGTGTGCGGGCCGTAGTGAGGCAGCAAGCAGCAGTAGCAGGTGCAGCAGCATCGGGACGGCTACGCGCGTGACGGCAGTCGGGCTGACCGCGAGCTCGGCCGAAGCTCGCACGGCATGGAACGGTAGGGTCACGGCGGTGCACAGGTGAGCGTGCGTGAGGCCACGGCGGGGCGAGCACGGGACAGTAGCAACGACAACAGGCAGCACGGGCAACAGTGACAGTAAGCGCACGCACGTACGCGTACGCGAGGATTCGGGCTCGGCGGAGATGGCGGCCTACGGCGCGACATATGGAAAACGGAGGGGAAGAAGAGCTCACAGTGGGGGCGCACAGGGGCCCGGTGAGTGAACGGGAGCGCAGAGAATACCGGCACCGACGGAGATGGCGTCGAGGTACCGAGGAGGAAGACGACTCGGGGCAGCATCGTAGCGGCCGTCGGCTCCAGTGCGTCGGTGTGGAGGACGTAGCGGATGGAGACGACCTTCGTGGACACGACAGCGGGGCGGGAGGTGTCCGGTGGCCGCGGAGGAGTGAGGCGGACGGTGTTGGGCACGTCGGCAAGAGGCGGATCTGGAGGAGGCGAGCGGCGGATAGCGCGAGGGGAGTGGTGAGCGAGTGGGGGATGGGATCGAGGAGTCGGGGCATGGCGCCCTTATCCTCTACCGGCGCTACCGACGAGAGGGTGCGGTGGCGACCGTGGGCGCGGTCGGGTGCGCCTGAGGAACAGGGGAGGGGAGCACCTGGTGTGGGGGAGCTAGGCCGGCCAAGTGGGCTTGGCCCAGGGGAAAAGGCAGGGGCCTTATCTCTTTTTTCTTTATGCATTGTTTTATCTTTTGTTTTCTCTTTTCCTTTTAAAACCTTTCTGTTTTCTATTTAGTTTTATTTTATTTTAGGTTTATAAAATATGGTCTAAGCCCCTAAATTAGAATCAGTAATTAGGACACTGCCACAAATAACTTGGCACTTTAATAAAATAGTTTGCATTTATTTCTTATTTGAAATGCATTTAAATAATTGTTTAAGCCATTGTTTTAATTACTTTAGGGTATTTAACCACCTTATAAAAATATGATTTCAACATGACAAATATCCAGGGATTATTCGACACACTTTGAACATTTTATTTTGAATGTTTGGGAAATTTGAAAACTTGAATTTGAATTTTAATTGCGATTTGGATCAACCGAGGACTAGCAACAGTAAGAGTGGTGATGTGGCACCATTAACTTCGGATTACTATAGCTTAATTATCCGAGCGTCACAATTCTCCTCCACTACAAGAAATCTCGTCCCGAGATTTTAGGAGGTAGAAGGAAGCAAAGCGGGGTATTCATCTCGAAGACGATCCTCGAGATCCCAAGTGACTTCCTTTTCATAAGGACTTGACCACTAAACCTTTTAGAAATTTGATAGCTCTTAGACGGGCGCGACGTTCAGCTTGAATGAGAACGCGGATTAGATGCTCTCTGTAAGCGAGATCATCGTGCAGGGGGTTGAGCTTTATAAGTCATGTGGTTGTTGCAATAAGACTTGCGACTCAGGGCATCGGCCAAGATTAGCCTTGCCAGGGGTATAAGAAATACCGTAGTCATAGTCTTTAATAGTTTTCATAAATCACTGTTGACGGAGATCCAGATCTAGCTGAGTAAACAGATACTTCAGACTTTAATGATCGGATGAAGATCTCGCAACGAGTAACAAGAAGGAAATGTCGGCACAAATTTAGTGCAAATTTAACTGCAGCAAGTACAAGGTTGTGGACTGGGAACAACTGGAGCATTTTCAATTCTCACAAGAGGAGAAGCGTTTAACGCATTCAAGGAATAAATCTGTGCTTTGGCATTACGAACAAGATGAGCATGGTAGCTCACTATCTGACTTGACGGATGTAGTAGATGCACGGTTTTAGTGGTGCAAATGATAGAAGCGGTATGCGTTTTCAACCATTCCATTCCCAGGATGAGGTCGATATTGGACGACTTCAAAACAATGAGGGAAACATGGAATTCAGTCCTTCAACTTCAACGGTGACGTTGTGACTAACCCTGGGGGTTCGACGTTGGTCCGCGGAATGCAGCTTGGAATTCCGATCAAGTGATGGCGGTTCCAACAGGTAAGGAACGCCTGTGGCTGTCCCACAATTAAGCAGCGGGACCTTTCAGGTAATAGGCCGCGAAGGTGACATAGTTGGTAGGGGCTACATTAGTAGACTCCAACTCAAAAGTGATGTCACGAAGCCAGTCATCAGCATCAAGGGGCTGAGTTAAGTAGCGGTAGCTGACAGGGTTGAGACGTGCAAAGTTTTGCAGAGTTACTGGGGCGGGTTGTTGATTCATAATGGGGCGCGGAAATTGAGCCATGACTACTTCCATGAACTCTTGATTCAGCTTAACTGTTGTATCATTCTGACCATGAACTAGGGTGATGGTGGATTGTCGCCACCACGGCCATAACTAGCGGGTCTAACCATCCTGCTTAGATGCAACAGGGGGTAGTTTAGCAAGGGTTGGTGCAAGTGTATGGAGTCATTCATGGTGTAACTTGAACAGTGAGCAAGGGTGCGGTATGTACAAAGCAGTAGTCATTGAAGACATACCGATACATATGTGGGGCAAATTACACGCTGCTCGTATGAGTTCGGATAAGAGAAACATCATAGACATACTAGGCGGCACGCATGCACGCAATGGAAGGCTACAACAACGGAACATAGCAAAGGCTACATCAGCGTCAGTGAAAACCTCTGGAGCAAGGGATTAGCAAGTGACGATGCAGGGTGCCCTCGATAAGATCCTGAGGTCAGTGAATAAGGCAAAGCAGAACTTGACCCTCAATTCGAGAAAGCCATAGTACAAATCTACGGGTGGATGTGATCACGAGAACCTAATGTTAGATATTGCAAAATAATTAACCCGAATAGAAGAGAGATCAAAGTCCCAGAGTATAGAAGAGGAGCAAAAGATCCTAATACCACCCAATGGCGACGTGGGCCCGTAAGCCACACATCCATGTTAGTAAAACAATTTTTCAAACACTAGACTCAACTTCGGCCAAGGAGTTGGAAAGGGGGATCCTACAGGCAGTCGGCTCTGATACCAACTTGTGGCGCCCCCAATTCGACCGTACACTAATCATACACGCAAATGTGTACGATCAAGATCGGGGACTCACGGGAAGATATCACAACACAACTCTAGAAACAAATAAAATAATACAAGCTTTATATTACAAGCCAGGGGCCTCGAGGGCTCGAATACAAGCTCGATACACAAGAGTCAGCGGAAGCAACAATATCTGAGTACAGACATAAGTTAAACAAGTTTTGCCTTAAGAAGGCTAGCACAAACAGCAACGATCGAAGAGGCAAGGCCTCCTGCCTGGGACCTCCTAACTACTCCTGGTCGTCGGCGGGCTCCACGCAGTAGCATCCATCGACGGTGGCATCTGGCTTCATGGATCCACCATCTGGTTGCATCAACCAGAAAGAAGAAAGAAGGGGGGGAAGGGGTAGCAAAGCAACCGTGAGTACTCATCCAAAGTACTCGCAAGCATCAGATCTATACTAAGTATGCTTTTGTATCAAATGGAAGGGTTGTATCTGTGGACTGAACTTCAGAATGCCAGAATAGAGGGGGAAAGCCTAGCCTATCAAAGACTAGCATCTTCAAATAGCTCCAAGCATCTTGCAGCATGTAGAAGAGTAAAGAATAGCAGTTTATAATTAACAAGCATGTTGTAACATTAATGCCCAGAGATCCTTCCTCGACTCCCTGCAAGAAAGCAATCCCGGAGCCACATATCCATCACATATCAAGTATCCATTTCTAGTTGTATAAGATCAGGATACAAGTCTGAACGTCCATTACCGAGGACACGGTATTCGAATATATAACTTCCCTGCAGGGGTGCACCACGTTACCCAACACGCTCGATCACTCTGGCCGGACACACCTTTCTGGGGTCAATGCCCGCCCTTGGAAGATCAACACGTCGCAGCCCGACCTAGGCTCAGCAGAGAGGTCCCCGCCGGTCTACATCCTAAGCACTCTGGGGTCTTGGGCCCATCGCCCGTAGCACTCTGGGTCATTGCGAGCAGGGTGGATACCAGCACCGCCTCGGATGGCCAGCACGATCCGACCGTGCCGCACTACTGAACTGGACGTCCGACAAAGCTTCGGCTGATACTGCGACATCGAGGCCCATAACTATTGTCACATGGTGGTTAGTGCGTAAAGGCCAAAGGCCAACTCAGAACAAATACCCAAACCTTTTAGTGCATTATTAAAAGGAGTGACGGCTGTCGAGACAAGTCCGGAGCTATCACCCCTCCTGGGTGATACCGCTAAACAGCCAGCCGCCACTGTCACATTGCACGGGTGCTCTCCGGGCCAGCCCGGCTTTCACAACCGTCTCAAGTGAAGTCAAGGTAACTGTGTGTCCAGACATTAAGGGGAAAACCCGAGGAATCACCCCCGGTGGATTCCACTCAATGTAATCATCAAGGTGAACATAAGAGGGACCACCCTCGAGGTTCACACTTGAGGTGTTGAACGACAGAGCCGTATCGGGAATGGTGAAAGAGGAAATCACCCTCGATGACCACGGCCGATTAGCTACACTACAGAATTATCATCAGGAGTGCGTTATGAGGGATCACCCTCGGCACTCGATAGTAGCTCTGCAGAGTCGAGCAACTAAAGGGGCGTGATGTGACGTGAGGTGTCGGGCTCTGGTCGTCGATCACGTTGATCGAGTCGTCAATGATGAAGCAGGGGCAACAAGGACAAAAGGGGGTCACTGATGGATCACTAACCAACCTATACTAAGCAGTTTAGGATAAGCAGGTTGGTAACAAAAGCAGGTACAAAAGCAGGCTATGCATCAGAATAGGAGCAAACAATAACAGTAGCAAAATCTAACGCAAGCATGAGAGTATAGAATGGGTGATATCGGGATCATCAAAGAGGGGGCTTGCCTGGTTGCTCAGGCGAGAAGGAGGGGGCGTCGGTGACGTAGTCGATCACAGCGGCATCGGCGGCAGTCTCAGGGTCTACCGGAGAGAAGAGGGGGAAGAAACAATAAATACAGAGCAAACATACGCATGACAAGACAATAAGCGTGCTAGAGGTGTTCTACCGCGGTGCTACGCGGTACCGTGGAAGGGGGAAAACATCCGGGAAAGTTTTCCCGAAGTTTGCATTTTCGGGCAGATGAAACGGAGGGGGAAAGTTGCATGTTCTCTATGATATGGTTACGTGACAGATGAACGGAGAGCGTATTCGGATTCGTCTCGTCGTTCTAAGCAACTTTCATGTATAAAACTTTTTCATCCGAGTTACGGATTATTTTATATTAGTTTCTAAAGTTTAAGGATTTTTTAAATTTATTTAATTCGAATTATAAATAGTGAAATGTTTTTTTAACTCAACAGGGGGCTAGTCACACTTAATGACATGTGGGGTCAAGGAGCTGGGTTGACTCAGTCAACACCTTTACTAGTCAACCAATGAACAGTGCATTGGGCCCTACTTGTCATTGGCACAAACTATTAATTAGGCTTTTAAAAATAAGGGGCCACATGTCATCTGTACATAGACAATTCTAGCCATTAATTAACGCCTAATAGTACTAATCTAAGCAAGGGCTGGCCACAACTCCGGCCACGTGCACGACGCGCGCACACACCCAGGACACACAAGTTAGTAGGCTAAGATTTATTAACATAAGATATCATTTTGCGATTTTTGTAGGATTTGATCTATTCATCAAAAGGATTCGGTCCAGTGGTATAAAATGGAGTTTGTCATGTATACTTTCTACTCATATTATTTGTACCCATGTTAGGACTTGTCTAATCGCTGTTTAGGGGCTGCCCGGGGTTACTCATTGTAGATTTAGCAAAGCTAACTACATCTACAGTAGCTGAATGTTTCTGTAGAAGTGTAGCATAGCGGCAGCGGCACTACTAGCAGGCAGCGCAAGCGGTAGCGGCGACGGGCGCAGGTGGCTGCAGGAGGA
The DNA here is from genome assembly GCF_018294505.1 of Triticum aestivum. Classification (NCBI taxonomy): domain Eukaryota; kingdom Viridiplantae; phylum Streptophyta; class Magnoliopsida; order Poales; family Poaceae; genus Triticum; species Triticum aestivum. The sequence goes on from NC_057810.1 coordinate 417,639,438, forward strand.
CGCGCGCGAGCACGCGACGCACGCACAAGGCAAGGCCGCGGCCGGAGGGGAACGACGCGCGGAGGGGTTCGCGCTGGCGAGGTACAGAGGCGGCGGAGGTGCTCGGGAGCACAGCTCCAACGACGACCTCGTGTGCAGGATGGCGCGCTGGAGGGCGTGGGGCGTGCGGCCGGGGTACGGGCGTGCTGGCTGGAGGAGGGGGGAGGGCAGCGGGCGGCAGCACAAGGAGTAGGTGCGGGCGGTGCTTGGCAACGGCGCGGGCGCGACCAGGGGCCACCGGGAGGCGAGCGGCGAACGTGTGCAGGCCGTAGTGAGGCAGCAAGTAGCAGTAGCAGGTGCAGTAGCATCGGGACGGCTACGCGCGTGCCGGCAGTCGGGCTGACCGCGAGCTCGGCCGAAGCTCGCACGGCATGGAACGGTAGGGGCACGGCGGTGCACAGGTGAGCGTGCGTGAGGCCACGGCGGGGCGAGCACGGGACAGTAGCAACGACAACAGGCAGCACGGGCAACAGTGATAGTAAGCGCACGCACGTACGCATACGCGAGGATTCGGGCTCGACGGAGATGGCGGCCTACGGCGCGACATATGGAAAACGGAGGGGAAGAAGAGCTCACAGTGGGGGCGCACGGGGGCCCGGTGAGTGAACGGGAGCGCAGAGGCGATCGGCACCGATGGAGACGGTGTCGAGGTACCTATTAGGAAGACGACTCGGGGCAGCATCGTAGCGGCTGTCGGCTCCAGTGCGTCGGTGTGGAGGACGTAGCGGATGGAGATGGCCTTCGTGGACACGACAGCGGGGCGGGAGGTGTCCGGTGGCCGCGGAGGAGTGAGGCGGACGGTGTTGGGCACGTCGGCAAGGGCGGATCTGGAGGAGGCGAGCGGCGGATAGCGCGAGGGGAGTGGTGAACGAGTGGGGGATGGGATCGAGGAGTCGGGGCGTGGTGCCCTTATCCTCTGCCGGCGCTACCGACGAGAGGGTGCGGCGGCGACCGTGGGCGCGGTCGGGTGCGCCTGAGGAACAGGGGAGGGGAGCACCTGGTGTGGGGGAGCTAGGCCGGCCAAGTGGGCTTGGCCTAGGGGAAAAGGCAGGGGCCTTATCTCTTTTTTCTTTATGCATTGTTTTATCTTTTGTTTTCTCTTTTCCTTTTAAAACCTTTCTATTTTCTAATTAGTTTTATTTTATTTTAGGTTTATAAAATATGGTCTAAGCCCCTAAACTAGAATCAGTAATTAGGACACTGCCACAAATAACTTGGCACTTTAATAAAATAGTTTGCATTTATTTCTTATTTGAAATGCATTTAAATAATTGTTTAAGCCATTGTTTTAATTACTTTAGGGTATTTAACCACCTTATAAAAATATGATTTCAACATGACAAATATCCAGTGATTATTCACACACTTTGAACATTTTATTTTGAATGTTTGGGAAATTTGAAAACTTGAATTTGAATTTTAATTGCGATTTGGATCAACCAAGGACTAGCAACAGTAAGAGTGGTGATGTGGCACCATTAACTTGGGATTACTATAGCTTAATTATCCGGGCATCACAATAGTGCAACTTATTTGTGGCACTTCCTTTTAGGTCATATTGGTGTAAAGCGCATGAAGAAACTCCATGCAGATGGGCTTTTGGAATCACTTGATTATGAATCACTTGATGCTTGCGAACCATGCCTCATGGGCAAGATGACTAAGACTTCGTTCTTCGGAACAATGGAGCGAGCCACTGACTTATTGGAAATAATACATACTGATGTATGCGGTTCGATGAGTGTTGACGCTCGTGGCGGGTATCATTATTTTCTGACCTTCACAGATGATTTGAGCAAATATGGGCATATCTACTTAATGAAACGTAAGTCTAAAACATTTGAAAAGTTCAAAGAATTTCAGAGTGAAGTGGAAAATCATCATAACAAGAAAATAAAGTTTCAACGATCTGGTCGCAGAGGCGAATATTTGAGTTACGTGTTTGGTCTTCTTTTAAAACAATGTGGAACAGTTCGCAACTCACGCCACCTAGAACACCACAGCGTAATGGCGTATCCAAATGTCATAACCGTACTTTATTAGATATGGTGTGATCTATGATGTCTCTTACCGATTTACCACTATCGTTTTGGGGTTATGCATTAGAGACAGCTGCATTCACGTTAAATAGGGCACCATCTAAATCCGTTGATACGACACCATATGAACTTTGGTTTGGCAAGAAACCTAAACTGTCGTTTCTTAAAGTTTGGGGTTGCGATACTTATGTGAAAAAGCTTCAGCCTGGTAAGCTTGAACCCAAATCGGAGAAGTACGTCTTCATAGGATACCCAAAAGAAACTATTGGATACACCTTCTATCACAGATCCGAAGGCAAGATATTTGTTGCTAAGAATGTATCCTTTCTAGAGAAGGATTTTCTCTCGAAAGAAGTGAGTGGGAGGAAAGTAGAACTTGATGAGGTAGTTGTACCTTCTCTGGAATTGGAAAGTAGTTCATCACAGAAATCAGTTCCAGTGATGCCTACACCAATTAGTGAGGAAGCTAATGATGATGATCATGAAACTTCAAATCAAGTTACTACCGAACCTCGTAGGTCAACCAGAGTATGTTCCGCACGAGAGTGGTATGGTAATCCTATTCTGGAAGTCATGTTGCTAGACCATGACGAACCTACGAACTATGAGGAAGTGATGATGAGCCCAGATTCCACGAAATGGCTTGAGGCCATGAAATCTAAGATGGGATCCATGTATGAGAACAAAGTATGGACTTTGGTTGACTTGCCCGATGATCGGCAAGCCATAGAAAATAAGTGGATCTTCAAGAAGAAGACTGACGCTGATGGTAATGTTACTGTCTACAAAGCTTGACTTGTTGCGAAAGGTTTTCAACAAGTTCAAGGAGTTGACTACGATGAGACCTTCTCACCCGTAGCGATGCTTAAGTCTATCTGAATCATGTTAGCAATTGCCGCATTTTACGATTATGAAATTTGGCAAATGGATGTCAAAACTGCATTCCTTAATGGATTTCTTAAAGAAGAGTTGTATATGATGCAACCAGAAGGTTTTGTCGATCCAAAAGGTGCTAACAAAGTGTGCAAGCTCCAGCGATCCATTTATGGACTGGTGCAAGCCTCTCGGAGTTGGAATATATGTTTTGTTAGTGTGATCAAAGCATATGGTTTTATACAGACTTTTGGAGAAGCCTGTATTTACAAGAAAGTGAGTGGGAGCTCTGTAGCATTTCTAATATTATATGTGGATGACATATTGTTGATTGGAAATGATATAGAATTTCTGGATAACATAAAAGGATACTTGAATAAGAATTTTTCAATGAAAGACCTTGGTGAAGCTGCTTATATATTGGGCATCAAGATCTAGATAGATCAAGACGTTTAATTGGACTTTCACAAAGCACATACCTTGATAAAGTTTTGAAGAAGTTAAAAATGGATCAGTCAAAGAAAGGGTTCTTTCCTGTGTTACAAGGTGTGAAGTTGAGTCAGACTCAATGCCCGACCACTACAGAAGATAGAGAGAAAATTAAAGTCATTCCCTATGCCTCAGCCATAGGTTCTATCATGTATACAATGCTGTGTACTAGACCTGATGTGTGCCTTGCTATAAGTTTAGCAGGGAGGTACCAAATTAATCCAGGAGTGGATCACTAGACAACGGTCAAAAACATCCTAAAATACCTGAAAAGGACTAAGGATATGTTTCTCGTTTATGGAGGTGACAAAGAGCTTGTCGTAAATGTTACATCGATGCTATCTTTGACACTGATCCGGATGACTCTAAGTCAAAAACTGGATATGTATTTATATTGAATGGTGGAGTTGTCAGTTGGTGCAGTTCCAAGCGGAGCGTCGTGACGGGATCTACGTGTGAAGCAGAGTACATAGCTGCTTCGGAAGCAGCAAAAGAAGGAGTCTGGATGAAGGAGTTCATATCCAATCTAGGTGTAATACCTAGTGCATCGGGTACCATGAAAATCTTTTGTGACAATACTGGAGCAATTGCCTTAGCGAAGGAATCCAAATTTCACAAGAGAACCAAATACATCAAGAGACGCTTCAATTCCATCCGCGATCAAGTCAATGAGGGAGACATAGAGATTTGATAAATACATACGGATATGAATGTTGCATACCCGTTGACTAAGCCTCTTCCACTGTCAAAACATGATCAGCACCAAGACTCCATGGGTGTTAGAATCATTACAACGTAATCTAGATTATTGACTCTAGTGCAAGTGGGAGACTGAAGCAAATATGCCCTAGAGGCAATAATAAAGTTATTATTTATATTTCCTTATATCATGATAAATTTTTATTATTCATGCTAGAATTGTATTAACCGGAAACTTGATACATGTGTGAATACATAGACAAAACAAAGTGTCCCTAGTATGCCTCTACTTGACTAGCTCGTTAATCAAAAATGGTTAAGTTTCCTGACCATAGACATGTGTTGTCATTTGATGAACGGGGTCATATCATTAGGAGAATGATGTGATGGACAAGACCCATATGTTAGCTTAGCATAATGATCGTTAAGTTTTATTGCTATTGCTTTCTTCATGACTTATACATATTCCTTTGACTATGAGATTATGCAACTCCCAAATACCGGAGGAACACCTTATGTGCTATCAAATGTCACAACGTAATTAGGTGATTATAAAGATGCTCCACAGGTGTCTCTGAAGGTGTTTGTTGGGTTGGCATAGATTGAGATTAGGATTTGTCACTCCGAGTATCGGAGAGTTATCTCTAGGCCATCTCGGTAATGCACATCATCATAAGCCTTGCAAGCAAGGTTACTAATGAGTTAGTTGCGGTATGATGTATTATGGAACGAGTAAAGATACTTGCCGGTAACGAGATTGAACTAGGTATGAAGATACCGACAATTGAATCTCAGGCAAGTAACATACCGATGACAAAGGGAATAACGTATGTTGTCATTGCGATTTAACCAATAAAGATCTTTGTAGAATATGTAGGAACCAATATGAGAATCCAGGTTCCGCTGTTGGTTATTGATCGGAGATGTGTCTCGGTCATGGCTACATAGTTCTCGAACCCGTAGGGTCCGCACGCTTAATGTTCGATGACGATTTGTATTATGAGTTATGTGTTTTGGTGACCGAAGATTTTTCGAAGTCCCGGATGAGATCGCAGACATGACGAGGAGTCTCGAAATGGCCGAGAGGTAAAGATTAATATATTGGACGATAGTATTCGGACACCGGAATGGTTTCGGAGTGTTTCGGATATTTATCGGAGTACCGAGAGGTTACCGGAACTCCCCGGGGAAAGTAATGGGCCAACATGGGCCATAGGGGAGAGAGAGGGCAGCCCATAAGGGGTGCCCCCATGGGCAGTCCGGATTGGACAAGGGGAGGGGGCGTGGCCCCCTTTCCTTCTCCCTCTCCCTCTCCTTTCCCCTTTCCCCCTCTGAAAGAAGGAAGTGGGGCTGACTAGGACTAGGAGTCCAAGTCAGTTTCCCTCCCCCCACTTGGCGGGCCCCTAGGGCCGGCCTGCTCCCCTCTCCTCCTTTACATACGGGGGCAAGCACCCCAAAGCACATCAATTGTTCTCTTAGCCATATGCGGTGCCCCCTCCACAGCTTACTCCTCCGGTCATATTGTCATAGTGCTTAGGGGAAGCCTTGCGCGGATCACATCACCATCACCATCACCATGCTGTCGTGCTGACGAAAATCTCCCTCGACACTTTGCTGGATCAAGAGTTCGAGGCATGTCATCGAGCTGAACGTGTGCTGAAGTCGGAGGTGCCGTACGTTCGGTACTTGATCGGTTCAATCAAGAATACGTTCGACTACATCAACCGCGTTAAACTAACGCTTCCGCTTTCAGTCTACGAGGGTACGTGGACGCACTCTCCCCCTCTCGTTGCTATGCATCTCCTAGATAGATCTTGCGTGAGCGTAGGAAAATTTTGAAATTGCATGCTATGTTCCCCAACAATATGTGTGAAGGTTTTTTCATGAAAATTTCCATAGACCAAGTTTATGATTTTTGGTTGGTAACATGTCACATAAGAGAACATTGTGCGCAGGTTTTATATATTTTTTAAATTAATGGTGGTCATTTGACCTCGATCGTGCCATCTATCTAGGTTTTGTATTTTTCCTCGTTAGTGTGTCTTATAAAGCGATGAATGGTGAAGGTTTCATATTTTTTGATTTTTTCTAAATTAGTTATGCTCAGCCAAAGCCTAGATAATCCCGTTGACCAGCTCAAAACCCCTCTAAACCTCGCGGGGTTTCGCCTAACCCTAGCTCCGAACATCAGCCGTCCGATCATACACTAGCGCCAAGCGACAGCCCTCAGATGTGGTCTTCCAGAAGGGCTAGTTTCGTGTCGGCTACGCACCGTTGGATCAGATGGACGGCTCCGCATTGTTGGATCGTGGGGCGATCCGTGAGATATTCTCCCGTTGGTTGTGCTCGCCCACCATTGACTCCACGAAAAAAGTAGTTATTGGGCCCAAAATGAAACCAAGCTCTGGTTGGGCCATCACATTTGCTCATTTTTTTCTTGATTGTTTTGATTACACCAAAAGAGATTGAGTTCCCAATGCCGCAGTGGGTGTGAAAATGAGCTAGTTCACATTTGACCCCATTACTTCCATGGTGAAATAATACGTTGCACTATGGCTATTTAAGCCACCCATCATCTTCTTCTTCCTCTCACATCCCTCATCTATCTCCCATCCTCTGCCATCTGCCCTTCTTGTTCTTCGACCCCTTCTCCTTCTTATTAACATCCCTCAACCATGCAGTACACTGGACCAACCTACCGCTTCCCACCCAACGTGCCGGAGAGGCTCTCCCTTGCCGGCGTGTACGTTGAGCATACACTACGTGTGTGGGCGATATCAAGGTGGAGGACCGCAAGGGGCTTCACCGAGTTCTTCCTTGCTGCCGGCTACCGCCACCTCCCATGGGGATCTCGAACGATATTCCACATTGAGGAGGTCATCCAAAACGGGTTGGTGCTTGCTATCCTTGCCCACTTCACCAACCCCTTCGACGCCTTCTACCTCCTCGGCCGCGTGTTTTGGTGTGGCTGCGAGTTCATCGCTTCCACCACCCACAACATCTTCACGGAGTACAACGACATCTTCCCCACCGCTTCGCGCATGCACACTCTATTGTACCCCATCGACAACACCATGGAGGAGCAGTGAAGGGCGCCCGTAGGAGCAAGGTGGAGGAGGAGCAAGAAGGAGCAACGTGGAGAAGGCGGCGACTAGGGTTTAGAACCCTCTATCTTTTTTTGAATATATGTTATGTTATTAAGTTGTAATTGAACTATATGATCGTGCTCTGGGCTTGTTTGCCCTATCTATGTTATGTTATTAAGTTCTATTATTAAGTTTTCTATCTATCCTATTATTAAGTTCTTGCTAGTTTGTACTTTTTTGAATTATTGATTGTTTTTTGAGAGAGCTCGCTTTGTTCGTAAGAATCTAGTGCATGCATAGCTACACAAGCCACCACCACGTCGAGGAAGCCACAAAGAATTAAGATATGTGGCCACCTAGTGCATGCAGCCAAAAATAATAATAATAATATTGTTCAATTTATTTGTCGTAGCAAAACGGGTGCAGATGCGAGTGGATCGAAAAGGATCAAACGATGTTCTAAATCAAGAAGACACGCATCCACGCATGCAGGCAGCGACCTTCGTTGCGTCCGTGGCAGCTGGCGTGCACGAAAGCGGCTCAATCAGGGCATCATGGCGGCACGCATCGGCGCGTGTAGGACGGCTAGCTGGGTGCGAACCAGCGACAGCGACCGTCTTTGCGTCTGTGGCGGCTGGCGTGCAGGAAAGCGCTCGGTCGGCACACATCAGTGCATGAAGGCAGGCTAGCTGTGTGCATGCATAGCAGGCTAGCTGGATACATCGTGCATGCATTGCAGGCTTCTGTCGTGGCGGCATGCGCAAGCGTTTCATGCAACGGCCCAACAGTCCAACGAAACTACGACCCAACGGTCGAACAACTCCACCGTCCAAGGCCGCCCCACTTATCAGGTCCAACGACGGACATAGTCCAGCGTGGCCCCACTCATCAGAGTTAACAGTCAAACCATTGACCCGACGACAATGTCTAGTTTGCCCATTTGTGAGGGTTTCGGTCAAGGGAGTGGGGAAAAGTGAGCAAAAGTTAAGAGCATGGGGATGAATGAGTACAACTAAGGAACCAGGGGCACAGATGTAAAAAAACTATAAACAATGTTCCAATTGTATACAAGTATTTTAAAAAATTAATCGATGTATTCAAAAAAGTTCTTGTTCTATACAAAAACAAAAAATGACAAAGTAACAAAGAAAACAAAAAATAATGAAAAGAATAAAAGAAACCGATGAACAAGAAACACTCAACAAGGTTCAGAAAATAGTAGAAAATTGAAAAGAAAAACACATATAAAAAACTATACAAAAGGCATCGAGATAAAGATGGTGAGAAAATAGAAACATAGAAATCAAGAAAACAATGAAACCCGAAGAAAAGAAAAAAAGAAGAAAAGAAAGAGAAAGAAAAGTAGTAAAACCGAGAAAATCCAAAAAATAACCAGTGAAAAACAAAAGAAACCAGAAGTTATAAAAAAGAAAAATGGAAACCCGAAAAAACGGTGAAAAAAATAAAAACCCAAACCAAAAGGAAAACAAAAAATACCTAAAACCCCAGACGTACAGTGAGCCACTGATACTACAGTAAGAGCATCTCTAGCAGACCCCTTATATCGTGTCGACCCACAAAATAACTGCCAGTTTACGGTTTTGCTGAAAACAAGTGGCAGAACAGACATTGTAAACATCTCCGACCCTTAAATTTTTTTGAGGGGCGCGGTAAATTGCCCCCTCCGACCCGTGAAAACTCAGCCCCCCCCCCCCATCCCGTCGTTGCACTGTATCTCACGAAAGCGGTTGGCGGGAGAGACATTTCAATGCGCGCATCCCCCCCCCATCCAACATGCACCACACGACACCGTTGCCGCCCGTCGCCTGCGATTCTGGCCACTTCTGCCAATGGAATCACGTCGTCGGGCGTCACTAGACCCGGGTCCACCGTGCCGCTTCACCTGTGCCTCAGATCTGCCGAGCCGCCCCCGGGTCGTCACCGTCCCGGATCGATCGCTGCCAAGTCACCCACTGCCCTGGATTCGCCGAGCCGCCCCAGGGTCACCGCCGCCTTGGATCGACCGCCGCCAGTGAGCCCCTTATCTAGTTTGCCCCGGATTTATAGATGAGTTCCCATTCATGCAAGCTCGGGGCGATTTTGTAGGTGGATTTGAGCCCTTGCAAGGAACTTTTGCTCGAGGATTCGCCCTCGTCCGATGACTCAAACATTGAGTCGATGCTCGAGTGCCGTCGGCAGCAGATGGTGGTGGTAGTGCTAACAGTGAAGGAGATCAAGGATCGGAACTACAAGATATGGCGTGGATCGACCGTCGGCCGTCTTTGCATCCCTCGCAACCACCATCTCGGGAACATGATGTTGATGCATGACTAATTTGTGAACAATCCTACATATCCTCCGCACCTCTTTCGGAGAAGGTATTGAATGCGTTAATCCCTCTTAATAAAAATAGTGCAAGCTTGCGAGGCCAATTCTCAGTTTTTTACTCAAAGGAGAAACGCCACAAGCTTGTTGGGTTTTAGTGCATATCAAAACATCTCGGCATCTATGCGGGTGATTGCATATGGCATTCCAGCTAACTATGCCGATGAATATCTTTGCACTGACGAACATACTACAATTGAGTCAGTGCGTAGGTTCGCCAAAGTGATCATCTGCGTGTTTCATCATGTCTATCTTCGTGCACCCAATGAGAAAGAGACAAAAAAGTTGATGGCAACAAATGAGAAACGAGGTTGGCCCGACATGCTAGGAAGCATTGATTGCATGCATTGGACTTGGAAAATTGCCTGAAAGGCATGGCATGGGCAGTATTGTGGCAAGTCTGGTGATGCAAGTCTCATGAAGGCATGGCATGGGTAGTATTGTTTCGTCCTATCTATCTTCGTGCACCCAACGAGAAAGTCACAAAAAAGTTGATGGCAACAAATGAGAAGCGAGGTTGGCCCGACATGCTAGGAAGCATTGATTGCATGCATTGGACTTGGAAAAACTGCCTGAAGGCATGGCATGGGCAGTATTGTGGCAAGTCTCGTGATGCAACAATTGAAGGAAATATGCCCTACAGGCAATAATAAAGTTATTATTTATTTCCTTATTTCATGATAAATGTTTATTATTCATGCTAGAATTGTATTAACCGGAAACTTAGTACATGTGTGAATACATAGACAAACAGAGTCTCACTAGTATGCCTCTACTTGACTAGCTCATTGAATCAAAGATGGTTAAGTTTCCTAGCCATAGACATGAGTTGTCATTTGATTAACTGGATCACATCATTAGAGAATGATGTGATTGACTTGACCCATTCCCTTAGCTTAGCACTTGATCATTTAGTATGTTGCTATTGCTTTCTTCATGACTTATACATGTTCCTATGACTATGAGGTTATGCAACTCCTGAATACCGGACGAACACTTTGTGTGCTACCAAACATCACAACATAACTGGGTGATTGTAAAGGTGCTCTACAGGTGTCTCCGATGGTACTTGTTGAGTTGGCATAGATCGAGATTAGGATTTATCACTCCAATTGTCGGAGAGGTATCTTTGGGCCCTCTCGGTAATGCACATAACTATAAGCCTTGCAAGCAATGTGACTAATGAGATTAGTTGTAGGATGATGCATTACGAAACGAGTAAAGGGACTTGCCGGTAACGAGATTGAACTAGGTATTTAGATACCGACGATCGAATCTCGGGCAAGTAACATACCGATGACAATGGGAACAACGTATGTTGTTATGCAGTTTGACCGATAAACATCTTCGAATCTCGAGCAAGTAACATACCGATGACAAAGGGAACAACGTATGTTGTTATGCGGTTTGACCGATAAAGATCTTCGTAGAATATGTAGGAGCCAATATGAGCATCCAGGTTCCGCTATTGGTTATTGACCGGAGATGTGTCTCGGTCATGTCTACATAGTTCTCGAACCCGTAGGGTCCGCACCCTTAACGTTCGGTGATGATGGGTATTATGAGTCTATGTGTTTTGATGTATCGAAGGTAGTTCGGAATCTCATATTAGATCGGGGACATGATGAGGAGTCTCTAAATGGTAGAGACGTAAAGATCGATATATTGGACGACTATATTCGGACATCGGAAAGGTTCCGAGTGATTCGGGTATTTATCGGAGTACTAGAGAGTTACGGGAATTCGCCGGGGAGTATATGGGCCTTTTTGGGCTTTAGGAGAAAGGGAGAGGGGAGGCTGCGCCCCCCCTCCCACCAAGTCCTAGTCCGAATTGGACTAGGGGGAGGGGCGGTGCCCCCTCCTTCCTTCTCTTCTCTTTTCCCTTTCCTTCTCTCCTACCCCTAGTACATGGAAGGGGGGAATCCTACTCCCGGTGGGAGTAGGACTCCTCCAGGGCGCGACATAGCTAGGCCGGCCCTCCCCCTCCTCCACTCCTTTATGTACGTGGCCAGGGGGCACCCCATAGACACAACAATTGATCATTGATCTCTTAGCCGTGTGCGGTGCCCCCCTCCACCATAATCCACCTCGGTCATACCGTAGCGGTGCTTAGGCGAAGCCCTGCGTCGGTAGCATCATCATCACCGTCATCACGCCGTCATGTTGATGGAACTCTCCCTCGAAGCTCTCCTGGATTGGAGTTCGTGGGACGTCATCGAGTTGAACATGTGCTGAACTCGGAGGTGTCGTGTGTTCGGTACTTGGATCGGTCGGATCATGAAGACATACGACTACATCAACCACGTTGTTCTAACGCTTCCGCTTTCAGTCTACGAGGGTACGTGGACACACTCTCGCCTCTCGTTGCTATGCATCACCATGATCCTGCATGTGCGTAAGAAATTTTTTGAAATTACTACGTTCCCCAACAGTGGCATCCGAGCCAGGTTTATGCGTATATGTTATATGCACGAGTAGAACACAAGTGAGTTGTGGGCGATACAAGTCATACTGCTTACCAGCATGTCATACTTTGGTTCGACAGTATTGTTCGATGAAGCGGTCCGGACCGACATTACGCGTACGCTTACGCGAGACTGGTTCTACCGACGTGCTTAGCACACAGGTGGCTGGCAGGTGTCAGTTTCTCCAACTTTAGTTGAATCGAGTGTGGCTACGCCCGGTCCTTGTGAAGGTTAAAACAGCACATACTTGACAAAATATCATTGTGGTTTTGATGCTTAGGTAAGAATGGTTCTTGCTCAGCCCGTAGCAGCCACGTAAAATTGCAACAACAAAGTAGAGGACGTCTAACTTGTTTTTGCAGGGCATGTTGTGATGTGATATGGTCAAGGCATGATGCTATATTTTATTGTATGAGATGATCATGTTTTGTAACGGAGTTATCGGCAACTGGCAGGAGCCATGTCGCTTTATTGTATGAAATGCAATCGCCATGTAATTTCTTTACTTTATCACTAAGCGGTAGCGATAGTCATAGAAGCAATAGTTGGTGAGACGACAATGATGCTACGATGGAGATCAAGGTGTCGTGCCCGTCACAATGGTGATCATGACGGTGCTTTGGAGACGGAGATCAAAGGCCCAAGATGATGATGGCCATATCATATCACTTATATTGATTGCATGTGATGTTTATCCTTTATGCATCTTATTTTGCTTAGTTCGACGGTAGCATTATAAGATGATCTCTCACTAAATTTCAAGGTACAAGTGTTCTCCCTGAGTATGCACCGTTGCGACAGTTCTTCGTGCTGAGACACCACGTGATGATCGGGTGTGATAAGCTCTACGTTCACATACAACGGGTGCAAGCCAGTTTTGCACAGGCAGAAGTACTCGGGTTAAACTTGACGAGCCTAGCATATGCAGATATGGCCACCGAACACTGAGACCGAAAGGTCGAGTGTGAATCATATAGTAGATATGATCAACATAGTGATGTTCACCATTGAAAACTACTCCATCTCACGTGATGATCGGACATGGTTTAGTTGATATGGATCACATGATCACTTAGATGATTAGAGAGATGTCTATCTAAGTGGGAGTTCTTAAGTAATATGATTAACTGAACTTTAATTTATCATGAACTTAGTCCTGGTAGTATTAGCATATCTATTTTGTAGATCAATAGCTCGCGTTTAGCTCCCCTGTTTTATTTTTGATATGTTCCTAGAGAAAACTAAGTTGAAAGATGTTAGTAGCAATGATGCGGATTGGATCCGTGATCTGAGGATTATCCTCATTGCTGCACAGAAGAATTATGTCCTTGATGCATCGCTAGGTGATAGACCGATTGCAGGAGCAAATGCAGATGTTATGAACGTTTGGCAAGCTCGATATGATGACTACTTGATAGTTTAGTGCACCATACTTTACGGCTTAGAATCAGGGCTTCAAAAACGTTTTTGAAACGGCACAGAGCATATGAGATGTTCCAAGAGTTGAAATTAGTATTTCAGACTCATGCCCATATCGAAAGGTATGAGACCTTCGACAAGTACTTTGCCTACAAGATGGAGGAGAATTGCTCAGCTAGTGAGCATGTGCTCAGAATGTCTGAGTACTACAATCACTTGAATCAAGTGGGAGTTAATCTTCCAGATAAGATAGTGATTGACAGAGTTCTCTAGTCACTATCACCAAGTTACTAGAACTTCGTGATGAACTATAACATGCAAGGGATAATGGAAACGATTCCCAAGCTCTTCGTGATGCTAAAATCGACGAAGGTAGAAATCAAGAAAAGCATCAAGTGTTGATGGTTGACAAGACCACTAGTTTCAAGAAAAGGGCAAAGGGAAGAAGGGGAACTTCAAGAAGAACGACAAGCAAGTTGCTACTCAAGTGAAGAAGCCCAAGTCTGGACCTAATCCTGAGACTAAGTGCTTCTGCTACAAAAGGACTGGTCACTGGAAGTGGAACTGCCCTAGATACTTGGCGGATAAGAAGGATGGCAAAGTGAACAAAGGTATATTGGATATACATGTTATTGATGTGTACTTTACTAGTGTTTATAGCAACCCCTCAGCATTTGATACTGGTTCAGTTGCTAAGAGTAGTAACTCGAAACGGGAGTTGCATAATGAACAGAGACTAGTTAAGGGTGAAGTGACGATGTGTGTTGGAAGTGGTTCCAAGATTGATATGATCATCATCGCACTCTCCCTATACTTTCGGGATTAGTGTTGAACCTAAATAAATGTTATTTGATGTTTGCGTTAAGCATGAATATGATTTGATCATGTTTATTGCAATACGGTTATTCATTTAAAGTTAGAGAATAATTGTTGTTCTGTTTACATGAATAAAACCTTCAATGGTCATACACCCAATGTAAATGGTTTATTGAATCTCGATCATAGTGATACACATATTCATAATACTGAAACTAAAAGATGCAAAGTTAATAATGATAGTGCAACTTATTTGTGGCACTGCCATTTAGGTCATATTGGTGTAAAGCGCATGAAGAAAATCCATGTTGATGGGCTTTTGGAATCACTTGATTATGAATCAGTTGATGCTTGTGAACCATGCCTCATGGGCAAGATGACTAAGACTCCGTTCTCTGGAACAATGGAGCAAGCAACAGACTTGTTGGAAATAATACATACTGATGTATGCAGTCCGATGAGTGTTGAGGCTCGCGGCAGGTATCGTTATTTTCTGACCTTCACAAATGATTTGAGCAGATATGGGTATATCTACTTGATGAAACATAAATCTGAAACATTTGAAAAGTCCAAATAATTTCAGAGTGAAGTATCATCGTAACAAGAAAATATAGTTTCTATGATCTGATGTGGAGGAGAATATTTTGAGTTACGAGTTTGGTCTTCATTTGAAACAATGCGGAATAGTTTTGCAACTCACGCCACCTGGAACACCACAGCGTAATGGTGTGTCCGAACATCGTAACCGTACTTTATTAGATATGGTGCAATCTATGATGTCTCTTACTGATTTACCACTATCGTTTTGGGCTTATACATTAGAGACAGTTGCATTCACGTTAAATAGGGCACCATCTAAATCCGTTGAGATGACACCATATGAACTGTGGTTTGGCAAGAAACCAAAATTGTCGTTTCTTAATGTTTGGGGTTGCGATGCTTATGTCAAAAAGTTTCATCCTGATAAGCTCAAACCCAAATCAGAGAAATGTGTCTTCATATGATACCCAAAGGAAACAATTGGGTACACCTTCTATCACAGATCCGAAGGCAAGCCATTGGTTGCTAAGAATGGATCCTTTCTAGAGAAGGAGTTTCTCTCGAAAGAAGTGAGTGGGAGGAAAGTAGAACTTGATGAGGTAACTGTACCTGCTCCCTTATTGGAAAGTAGTTCATCACAAAAATATGTTCCTATGACTCCTACACCAATTAGTGAGGAAGCTAATGATGATGATCGTGTAACTTCAGATCAAGTTACTACCGAACCTCGTAGGTCAACCAGAGTAAGATCCGCACCAGAGTGGTACGGTAATCTTGTTTTGGAGGTCATGTTACTTGACCATGACGAACCTACGAGCTATGAGGAAGCGATGATGAGCCCAGATTCCGCAAAATGGCTTGAGGCCATGAAATCTGAGATGGGATCCATGTATGAGAACAAAGTGTGGACTTTGGTTGACTTGCCCGATGATCGGCAAGCCATAGAAAATAAGTGGACCTTCAAGTGGAAGGCGGACGCTGATAGTAGTGTTACTATCTACAAAGCTAGACTTGTCGAAAAAGGTTTTTGACAAAGTTCAAGGTGTTGACTACGATGAGAGTTTCTCACTCGTAGCGGTGCTTAAGTCTGTCCAAATCATGTTAGCAAATTGCCACATTTTATGAAATCTGGCAAATGGATGTCGAAACTACATTTCTTAATGGATTTCTTAAAGAAGAGTTGTATATGATGCGACCAGAAGGTTTTGTCAATCCTAAAGGTGCTAACAAAATGTGCAAGCTCCAGTGATCCATCTATGGACTGGTGCAAGCATCTCGGAGTTGGAATGTACGCTTTGATGAGTTGATCAAAGCATATAGTTTTATACAGACTTGCGGTGAAGCCTGTATTTACAAGAAAGTGAGTGGGAGCACTACAACATTCTGATAAGTATATTTGAATGACATATTGTCGATCGGAAATAATGTAGAATTTTCTGGAAAGCATAAAGGAGTATGTGAAAGAAGTTTTTCAAAGAAAGACCTCGGTGAAGCTGCATACATATTGAGCATCAAGATTTATAGAGATAGATCAAGTAGCTTGATAATATTTTCAATGAGTATGTACCTTGACAAGATTTTGAATTAGTTCAAGATGGAATAGTCAAAGAAGGAGTTCTTGCCTGTGCTGGAAAGGTGTGAAGTTGAGTAAAGACTCAAAACCCGAATACAATAGAAAATAGAAAGAGAATGAAAAGTCATTCCCTATGCCTCAGTCATAGGTTCTATAAAGTATGCTATGTTGTGTACCAGACCTATTGTGTACCTCACCAAGAGTTTGGTTAGAGGGTACAATAGTGATATAGGAGTAGATCACTGGACATCGGTCAAAATTATCCTTAGTGGAATAAGGAAATATTTCTTGGTTATGGAGGTGATAAAGAGTTCGTCGTAAAGAGTTACATCGATACAAGCTTTGACACCGATCTGGATGACTCTAAGTCTCATCTAGATACATATTGAAAGTGGGAGCTATTAGCTAGAGTAGCTCCGTGCAGAGCATTGTAGACATAGAAATTTGCAAAATACTTGCGGATCTGAATGTGACAGAACGTTGACTAAAATTATCTCACAAGCAAAACATGATCACACCTTAGTACTCTTTGGGTGTTAATCACATAGCGATGTGAACTAGATTACTGACTCTAGTAAACCCTTTGGGTGTTGGTCACATGTCGACGTGAACTATGGGTGTTAACCACATAAAGATGTGAACTATTGATGTTAAATCACATGGCGATGTGAACTAGATTATTGACTCTAGTGCAAGTGGGAGACTGAAGGAAATATGCCCTAGAGGCAATAATAAAGTTATTATTTATTTCCTTATTTCATGATAAATGTTTATTATTCATGCTAGAATTGTATTAACCGGAAACTTAGTACATGTGTGAATACATAGACAAACAGAGTGTCACTAGTATGCCTCTACTTGACTAGCTCGTTGAATCAAAGATGGTTAAGTTTCCTAGCCATAGACATGAGTTGTCATTTGATTAACGGGATCACATCATTAGAGAATGATGTGATTGACTTGACCCATTCCGTTAGCTTAGCACTTGATCATTTAGTATGTTGATATTGCTTTCTTCATGACTTATACATGTTCCTATGACTATGAGGTTATGAGACTCCCGAATACCGAAGGAACACTTTGTGTGCTACCAAACGTCACAACGTAACTGGGTGATTATAAATGTGCTCTAGAGGTGTCTCCGATGGTACTTGTTGAGTTGGCATAGATCAAGATTAGGATTTGTCACTCCGATTGTCGGAGAGGTATCTCTGGGCCCTCTCAATAATGCACATCACTATAAGCCTTGCAAGCAATGTGACTAATGAGATTAGTTGCGGGATGACGCATTACAGAACGAGTAAAGAGACTTGCCAGTAATGAGATTGAACTAGGTATTGAGATACCGACGATCAAATATCGGGCAAGTAACATACCGATGAGGCGATGACAAAGGGAACAACGTATGTTGTTATGCGGTTTTCCCGATAAAGATCTTCGTAGAATATGTAGGAGCCAATATGAGCATCCAGGTTCCGCTATTGGTTATTGACCGGAGATGTGTCTCAGTCATGTCTACATAGTTCTCGAACCCGTAGGGTCCGCACACTTAATGTTCGGTGACGATCGGTATTATGAGTTTATGTGTTTTGATGTACCGAAGGTAGTTCAGAGTCTCGGATGAGATCGGGGACATGAGTCTCGAAATGGTCGAGACGTAAAGATCGATATATTGGACGACTATATTCGGACATCAGAAAGGTTCTGAGTGATTCGGGTATTTATCGGAGTACCGGAGAGTTACTGGAATTCGCCGGGGCGTATATGGGCCTTATTGGGCTTTAGGGGAAAGAGAAGGCCTAGTCCGAATTGGACTAGGGGGAGGGGCGGCGCCCCCTCCTTCCTTCTCTTCTCTTTTCCCTTTCCTTATCTCCTACTCCTACTACATGGAAGGGGGGAATCCTACTCCCGATGGGAGTAGGACTCCTCCAGGGCGCGCCATAGCTAGGTCGGCCCTCCCCGCTCCTCCACTCCTTTATATACGTGGCCAGGGGGCACCCCATAGACACAACAATTGATCATTGATCTCTTAGCCGTGTGCGGTGCCCCCCTCCACCATAATCCACCTTGGTCATATCATAGCGGTGCTTAGGCGAAGCCCTGCGTCGGTAGCATCATCATCACCGTCATCACGTCGTCGTGTTGACGAAACTCTCCCTCGAAGCTCTGCTGGATCGGAGTTCGTGGGACGTCATCGAGCTGAACGTGTGCTAAACTCGAATGTACCGTGCATTCGTTACTTGGATCGGTAGGATCATGAAGACGTACGACTACATCAACCGCGTTGTTCTAACGCTTCCGCTTTCGGTCTACGAGGGTACGTGGAAACACTCTCCCCTCTCGTTGCTATGCATCACCATGATCCTGCGTGTGCGTAGGAATTTTTTTGAAATTACTACATTGCCCAACAACAATTGTGCTAGAGGCCTTTTGGGAGGGGCATGCGCGACGTCCCTCTCGCACCGACGCGTTAGGACCATGCCTCGTCGCCCCTCTACGGCACGTTGATAAGTCTCCAATGTATCTATAATGTTTGATTGTTCCATGCTATTATATTATCTGTTTTGGATGTTTAGTCGGCTTTAATATACCTTTTTATATTATTTTTGGGACTAACCTATTAACCGAAGGCCCAATGCAATTTGCTGTTTTTTTGCCTATTTCAGTGTTTCGCAGAAAAGGAATATCAAACGGGATCCAAACGTTATGAAACCTTCGCGAGGATCTTTTTTGGAACAAACGCAATCCAAGAGACTTGGAGTGGAGGTCAAGGAAGCCACGAGGCGGCCACGAGGCAGGAGGGCGCGCCCCAGGGGGGTGGGCGCGCCCCCCACCCTCATGGGCCCCTCGTACCTCCACCGACCTACTTCTTTCGCCTATATATACTCTTATACCCTGAAACCATTGGGGAGAGCAACGAAACCACTTTTCCACCGCCACAACCTTCTGTACCCGTGAGATCCCATCTTGGGGCCTTTTCCGGCGATCTGCCGGAGGGGGATTCAATCACGGAGGGCTTTGCTACCTATTGAGCACTGCGTTGGATTTCCCCGAAGAGGAGAGGATGATGCAGCAAAGTAACGTAAGTGTTTCCCTCAGTTTTTGAGAACCAAGGTATCAATCCTATAGGAGACCACGCACAAGTCCCTCGTACCTACACAAAACGATAACTCCTCGCAACCAACGCGATTAGGGGTTGTCAATCCCTTCACGGTCACTTACGAGAGTGAGATCTGATAGAGATGATAAATAATATTTTTGGTATTTTTGATATATAGATGCAAAGTGAAAAGTAAAAGGCAAAGCAAGTAATAATGTAATGGAGATTGATATGATGAGAATAGACCCGGGGGCCATAGGTTTCACTAGTGGCTTCTCTCAAGAGCATAGATATTCTACGGTGGGTGGACAAATTACTATTGAGCAATTGACAGAATTGAGCATAATTATGAGTATATCTAGATATTCTGTTTCTTCGAAACACTTAAATAGGCAAAAAAACAGCAATTCTGGGCTGGGCCTCCGGTTAATAGGTTAGTCCCAAAAATAATATAAAAGTGGAAAATAAAGCCCAATATAGTCCAAAACAGTAGATAAAGTAGCATGGAGCAATCAAAAATTATAGATACGTTGGAGACGTATCAGGCATCCCCAAGCTTAATTCCTACTCGTCCTCGAGTAGGTAAATGATAAAAAAAGATTTTTTGATACGGAGTGATACTTTGGCATAATTTCAATGTAAATCTTCTTAATTGTGATATGAATATTCAGATCCGAAATATTCAAGACAAAAGTTCATATTGACACAAAAATAATAATACTTCAAGCATACTAATCAAAGCAATCATGTCTTCTCAAAATAGCATGGCAAAAGAAAGTTCATCCCTACAAAATCATATAGTTAGGCTATGCTTCATTTTCGTCGCACAAAGATGTTCCCAACTTCTATACCCCCGATGACAAGCCAAGCAATTGTTTCATACTTAAATAATCTCAAACTTTTTCAACCTTCACGCAATACATGAGCGTGAGCCATGGATATAGCACTATGGGTGGAATAGAATATGATAATGGGGATTGTCTGGAGAAGACAGAAAAGGAGAAAGTCTCATATTGACGAGGATAATCAACGGGCTATGGAGATGCCCATCAATTGATGTCAACATGAGGAGTAGGGATTGCCATGCAACGGATGCACTAGAGCTATGAATGCTCAACAAAAGAAAACTAGTGGGTGTGCATCCAACTTGCTTGCTCATGAAGACCTAGGGCATTTGAGGAAGCCCATCGTAGGAATATACAAGCCAAGTTCTATAATGAAAAATTCCCACTAGTATAAAAAGACAACTTATGAGACTCACTTCATGAAGAACAAGGTGCTACTTTGAAGCACAATATATGAGACTCACTACATGAAGAACAAGGTGCTACTTTGAAGCACAAGTGTGGAAAAAGAGATAGTAGCATTGCCCCCTTTTTTTCTTTCTCTTTTTATTTTTTTGGGCCTTTTTTGGCCTTTCTTTTTCTTTTTCTTTTTGGGCAATGCTCTAACAATGATGATCATCACACTTCTATTGATTACAACATAAGGATTACAACTCGAAACTTAGAACAAGATATGACTCTATATGAATGCCTCCGGCGGTGTACCGGGACCGTGCAATGAATCAAGAGTGACATGTATGAAAAATAATGCATGGTGGCTTTGCCACAAATACGATGTCAACTACATGATCATGCAATGGCAATATGACAAAAGTAATGTATGTCATGATGATGATGATGGAAGTTGCATGGCAATATATCTCGGAATGGCTATGGAAATGCCATGATAGGTAGGTATGGTGGCTGTTTTGAGGAAGATATAAGGAGGTTTATGTGTGATAGAGCGTATTGTATCACGGGGTTCGGATGCACCGGCGAAGTTTGCACCAACTCTCAAGGTGAGAAAGGGCAATGCACGGTATCGAAGAGGCTAGCAAAGGCGGAAAGGTGAGAGTGCGTATAATCCATGGACTCAACATTAGTCAAAAGAGCTCATATACTTATTGCAAAAATTTAGAAGTCATCAAAAATAAAGTACTACGCGCATGCTCCTAGGGGGATATATTGGTAGGAAAAGACCATCGCTCGTCCCCGACCGCCACTCATAAGGATGCACAAGCCAGGTACACTTCATGTTTCAAATTTGTTACACAACTTTAACCATACGTGCATGCTACAGGACTTGCAAACTTCAACACAAGCATTCTTCAAATTCATAATCACCCAACTAGCACGACTTTGATATTATCACCTCCATATCTCAAAACAATTATCAAGCATCAAACTTATCTTAGTATTCAATTCACTCAAAAGAAAGTTTCACATATCTTGAACACCAAGTATATTAACATTAATCAAATTACCATGATATTAATGACTCTCAAAATAATCTAAGTGAAGCATGAGAGATCAATAGTTTTTTTAAAACAAATCCACCACCGTGCTCTAAAAGATTTAAGTGAAGCACTAGAGCAACAATTATCACGCTCAAAAAATATAAGTGAAGCACTATGAGCAAAACTATCAAGCTCAAAAGATATAAGTAAAGCACATAGAGTATTCTAGCAAATTCCAATTCATGTATGGCTCTCTCAAAAGGTGTGTACAGCAAGGATGATTGTGGTAGACTAACAAGCAAAGACGCAAATAATACAAGACTCTCCAAGCAAAACACATATCATGTGGTGAATAAATATATAGCTCCAAGTAAATTACCGATAGAAGTGGACGAAAGAGGGGATGCCTTCCGGGGCATCCCCAAGCTTTGACTTTTTGGTGTCCTTGGATTATCTTGGGGGTGCCATGGGCATCCCCAAGCTTAGGCTCTTGCCACTCCTTGTTCCATAATCCATCAAAAGAATTCACCCAAAACTTGAAAACTTCACAACACAAAACTCAATAGAAATCTCGTGAGCTCCGTTAGAGAAAGAAAACAAAAGACTACTTAAAAGTACTGTAATGAACTCATTCTTTATTTATATTGGTGTTAAACCTACTGTATTCCAACTTCTCTATGGATTATAAACTATTTTATTAGCCATAGATTCATTAAAATAAGCAAACAACACACACAAAACAGAATATGTCAAAAACAGAACAGTCTGTAGTAATCTGTAACTAACGTAAACTTCTCGAACTACAAAAATGCTACCAAAATAGGAAGTCCTGGAAAATTTGTTTATTGAACATCATCAAAAAGATTCAACGCAAAAGCTCGTTTTGGTGATTTAACAAAATTATATTCGTGCGCGCAAAGTTTCTGTTTTTCAGCAGAATCAAATCAACTATCATCGTAGGTTATCCTATAGGTTCTACTTGGCATAAACACTAATTAAAAGATAAAACCACGTCCAAACAGAGGCTAGATGGATTATTTATTACTAAACAGAAGCAAAAACAAAAAACAAAAATAAAATTGGGTTGCCTCCCAACAAGCGCTATCGTTTAACGCCCCTAGCTAGGCATAAAAGCAAGGATAGATCTAGGTATTGCCATCTTTGGTAGGCAATCCATAAGTGGCTCTCATGATAGATTCATATGGTAATTTTATTTTCTTTCTAGGGAAGTGTTCCATGCCCTTCTTTAAGGGAAATTGGAATCTAATATTCCCTTCTTCATATCAATAATTGCACCAATCGTTCTAAGAAAAGGTCTACCAAGAATAATAGGACATGAAGGATTGCAATCTATATCAAGAACGATAAAATCTACGGGCACATAATTCCTATTTGCAACAATAAGAACATCATTAATTCTTCCCATAGGCTTTTTAATAGTGGAATCCGCAAGATGCAAGTTTAGAGAGCAATCATCAAAGTCACAGAAATCTAGCAAATCACACAAAGTTTTGGGAATAGTAGAGACACTAGCACCCAAATCACACAAAGCATGAAACTCATAATCTTTAATTTTAATTTTAATAGTAGGCTCCCACTCATCATAGAGTTTTCTAGGGATAGAAACTTTCAACTCAAGTTTTTCTTCATAAGATTGCATCAAGGCATCAACAATGTGTTCGGTAAAGGCCTTATTTTGACTATAAGCATGAGGAGAATCTAGCATGGATTGCAACAAGGAAATACAAGCAATTAAAGAGCAACTTTCATAATTAAATTCCTTGAGATCCAAAATAGTGGATTTAGCAACATCTAGGTTTTTATTTCTTTCAATCCCACTTTCATTAATTTCATCATCAAGATCTAGAAACTCCGAATTCTTAAAACACCTTCTAGGTAAAGGAAGATCATATTCAGTTTCATCAAGATTCATATTGCAAAACAAAGATTTAATGGGGGACACATCAATAACTTTTAGATCTTCATCTTGATTTTCATAGGAATTGAAAGAACACGCTTTAATAAAGGCATCTTTGGAAGCACGCATCCTAGCGGTTCTTTCTTTGCACTCATCAATCGAAATTCTCATGGCTTTGAGAGACTCATTGATATCATTCTTAGGAGGAATAAATCTAAGCTTTAAAGAATCAATTTCAAGAGAAATTCTATCTACGTTCCTACCCAAATCATTAACTTTAAGCAATTTCACTTCAAGCAAAGCATTAAAATTATTTTGTGAATTCATAAACTCTTTAACACTACTCTCAAATTCAGTGGGCATCTTATTAAAAATTCCATAGGAGTTGTTGTAGGAATTTCCATAATTATTAGAAGGATTACTAGGATAAGGCCTAGGATTAAAATTCCCTCTATACGCATTGTTTCCAAAACTATTCCTACCAACAAAATTCACATCTATAGATTCATTATTATTCTCAATCAAAGTAGACAAAGGCATATCATTGGGATCAAGAGAAGTATTTTTAGTAGCAAACATCTTCATAAGTTCATCCATCTTTTCACTCAAAACATTGATTTCTTCTATAGCATGCACTTTTTTACTAGAAGATCTTTTGGTGTGCCATTGAGAATAATTAGCCATAATATTATCAAGCAATTTTGTAGCATCTACCAATGTAATTTCCATAAACGTGCCTCCCGCGGCCGAATCTAAAAGATTTCTAGAAGCAAAAATCAATCCGGCATAAAAATTTTGTATGATCATCCATAAATTCAAACCATGAGTAGGGCAATTGCGAAGCATCAATTTCATTCTTTCCCAAGATTGGGAAACATGCTCATGATCAAGTTGTTTAAAATTCATAATATCATTCCTAAGAGTGATGATCTTAGCGGGAGGAAAATACTTAGAGATAAAAGCATCTTTGCACTTGTTCATTTTTAGGCAAAGACGAAAACCAAACTTTAGCACGATCTCTAAGTGAAAACGGAAATAACTTCAATTTGACAATATTGTTATCCGTATCTTTCTTCTTTTGCATATCACACAAATCAACAAAATTGTTTAGATGAGTAGCGTCATCTTCACTAGGAAGGTCGGCGAATTGATCTTTCATAACAAGATTCAACAAAGCGGTATTGATTTCACAAGACTCATCATTATTAAGAGGAGCAATTGGAGTACTAAGGAAATCATTATTGTTGGTATTTGAGAAGTCACATAATTTGGTATTATCTTGCGCCATGGCAACAAGTAATCCAACACACAAGCAAACAGAAAGGCAACGGGAAAAAGCAAATGGGAAAAAGAGGAGGAGATTGGGAAAGAGAGGGCGAATAAAACGGCAAGGGTGAAGTGGGGGAGAGGAAAACGAGAGGCAAATGGCAAATAATGTAATGCGAGAGATAGGGATTGTGATGGGTACTTGGTATGGTTGACTTGCTCTTGCGTGAGCCTCCCCGACAACGGCGCCAGAAATTCTTCTTGCTACCTCTTGAGCACTGCATTGGATTTCCCCGAAGAGGAGAGGATGATGCAGCAAAGTAACGTAAGTATTTCCCTCAGTTTTTGAGAACCAAGGTATCAATCCAGTAGGAGACCACGCACAAGTCCCTCGTACCTACACAAAACGATAGCTCCTCACAACCAACGCGATTAGGGGTTGTCAATCCCTTCACGGTCACTTACGAGAGTGAGATCTGATAGATATGATAAATAATATTTTTGGTATTTTTGATATATAGATGCAAAGTGAAAAGTAAAAGGCAAAGCAAGTAATAAAGTAATGGAGATTGATATGATGAGAATAGACCCGGGTGCCATAGGTTTCACTAGTGGCTTCTCTCAAGAGCATAGATATTCTACGGTGGGTAAACAAATTACTGTTGGGCAATTGATAGAGCTTCAAATAATCATGACGATATCCAGGCAATGATCATTATATAGGCATCACGTCCAAGATTAGTAGACCGACTCCTGCCTGCATCTACTACTATTACTCCACGCATCGACCTCTATCCAGCATGCATCTAGTGTATTAAGTTCATGGAGAAAAGGAGTAATGCAATAAGAACGATGACATGATGTAGACAAGATCTATTTATGTAGAGATAGACCCCAACAAATAGCAATTTGTTAGAACTTGCTTAGTAGTGAATTAGAAACAGGGATTCGCAAACAAAAAGGGGAATTCGTAGTCACTTTTTCCTGTCGCGTTCATTTTAACCTTAGCAGCAACGATACATATGTGTCGGTTCCCCTTCTGTCACTGGGATCAAGCACCATAAGATCGAACCCACTACAAAGCACCTCTTCCCATTGCAAGACAAATAGATCAAGTTGGCCAAACAAAACCGAAATATCGGAGAAGAAATACGAGGCTATAAGCAATCATGCATATAAGAGATCAAAGAAACTCAAATAACTTTCATGGATAAAAAGAGATAGATCTGATCATAAACTCAAAGTTCATCGGATCCTAACAAACACACCGCAAAAGAGTTACATCATATGGATCTCCAAGAGACCATTGTATTGAGAATCAGACGAGAGAGAGGAAGCCATCTAGCTACTAACTACAGACCCGAAGGTCTACAAAGAACTACTCACGCATCATCGGAGAGGCACCAATGGAAGTGGTGAACCCCTCTGTGATGGTGTCTAGATTGGATCTGGTGGTTCTGGACTCTACGACGGCTGGAATTGATTTTCGTCGACTCCCCTAGAGTTTTTGGAATATTGGGGTATTTATAGAGTAAAGATGCGGTCCGGGGCGCACCCGAGGTGGGCACAACGCACACCTCCAGGCGCACCCTGGTGGGTTGTGCTCCCCTCGGAACAGCCCCCAGGTGCTTCTTCGTCCCATTGGTTGTCTTCTGGTCCAAAAAATCCACAAAATTTTTTGCTGCATTTGGACTCCGTTTGATATTGATTACCTACGATGTGAAAAAACATGCAAAAAACAGCAACAGGCACTTGGCACTATGTCAGTAGGTTAGTTCCAAAAAATGATATAAAATGATTATAAAACATCCAAGATTGATAATATAACAACATGGAACAATCAAAAATTATAGATACATTGGAGATGTATCAATTATGCAGAAGAATTGAGAAGATCAAACCCAGGCAGCTCTTTCTATGTAGCTGTCAATGATGGCATATTTGGAAGTTGTTATTTCTTCCTGGATGCCTACAAAATGGGTTTCATGCAAGCCTGCATGTTTGTCATATGTTTAGATGGATGCCACTTGAAGACAAAGTATGGAGGTGTTCTGTTGTGTGCTATTGGGATGGATCCCAATGACTGCATTTACCCTCTAGCTTTTGCAGTTTTTGAGGTATAGAACACCGACACATGGAAATGGTTTATGTCAAATTTGAAGAGTGAAATGGGAATACTGAACACAGAGCCATGGACTATAATGTCATACAAGCAAAAGGCGTTGATCAGGGGAGTGAGGCAGCACTTTCCTGATGCAGAGCACAGACACTGTGTTAGGCATATATGGTAGAATTTTCAGCAAACACACAAAGGAGATGTACTTAAGAACCAATTATGGAAGTGCGCAAGGAGCACAACAATAGAAATGTGGGTTGCAAGCATGGAGGAAATGAAGACCATCGTCTTAGAAGCATACAAATGGCTTGAGCAACTACCACCTAACAATTGGGTTAGTGGGTTCCAAAGAGAATTGGCCAAGTGTGATATCCTTCTGAACAACAACTATGAGGTTTTCAACAAATATATTCTTGAGGCTAGGGAGATGCACCTCAGATCAATGATTAACAAGATCAAAACCCATCTCATTGTCAGATTCTACAACAAAAGATAAGAATAGAGAACTGACCTGGTTCTATATGCCCAAACATAAGGAAAAGAATTGAAAAGAATATAGAGATGTCAGCTATGCATGGTTTCAGGGGTTGGTGATGGCATTTTCCAGGTTGATAACAAGAGCAAGACATATATTGTTGACCTCAAGGAAGAGAGTTGTACATGCAAAAGGTGGGATCTTAATGGAGTTCCATGCCACCATGCAACTGCATGCTACAGACATGAGAGAATTGACCATGAGAGTTTGGTGCACTCCTGCTACAATATTGAAGCATTCAAGCTAGCATACAAACCAATTATCAAGCCTTGCAAAGATATGAGTGAGTGGCAGAAGATGAATGGGTGTGAAATCAAGCCACCTATCTATGAAAAAAAGTAGGGAGGCCTTCAAACAAGAGTAGGAGAAAGCAGCCTTATGAGATTGAAAAGAAAGATGGAACCAAGGTACTGACCAGACATGGAGGCATAATAACATGCTCATACTGCCATGAACGAGGCCACAACATCGAAGGATGTAATCATTGAAAGGCTGACATTATTCCAAAGCTACCACTAAGAAGGGGCCAAGGGCTATTCCTGATGATGTCTCTGATGATGAACTAGTTATGGCAGAATAAAATGATGGCCAAGTCACACAACAGGAGGTCCATGTCACACAGATGATGGCCAACTTACACAGGAGGAGGTCAACGTCACACAAAATGATGGCCAAGTCACACAACAAGAGGTTCATGTCACATAAGATGATGCCCAACTTACATAGGAGGAGGTCAATGTCACACAAAATGATGGCCTAGTGCACTAGCAAGAGGATGAATATGATACACCAGTTGTCCTTCAGGCAAATTATAATTGTTTGTCTGTTTCTTTTAGTTTGTATTTAATCAATGAAAATGTATTGATGGTAGCATGTGATGATTGGTTGTGTATAGGTACATGACTTTGGATGTACAATGCTTCATATGATGCAGCAGTCTAGAACCGTACCTAGAGAAGAAACCGAAGGCACTCTACCAGATTCATCATTCATATTACAGGCATCCAGTTCTCAAGCTTTAGCACATACAACAACAGCTACAAATGATGGCAACCTGACAATGAAGTTGCTGAAGATGAAAAGAGACAAAGAAAGACAGATGGCAGCCAGAAGAGATGAAGCACTGGAGGCCATGAATGATATGGCAGAGAGGAGAGCAAAAGAGGCTAAAGCAAAAAAAGGCAAGAAATTACTATCAGGAAAGCTGAGAAGGCAGCAAGAAGAAGAAGAAGAGCATCAAAAGATAAGAAGGCTAAGGAAACGGTAGCAAAGCAGGAAGCTTCAGCAGCAAGAAAAGCTGCATTAGAGCAAGCGAAGGAGGCCAGAGAAACTGAAGCAATTGCACCTAAGGCAGAGGTGACACTGAAGAGGAAAGAAGATTAAGAAGCAAAGAGAGATATTGCAGCACTGAAGAGAAAATAAGATCAAGAAGCAAGGAAGAAACAACAAGAAGAGGCCAAGAGAAGAAGAGTTGAGCAGAAAAAGCAAGCAGGGGGGCCAAGTGGACATGTGCCCAAGAAGCAGAAAAGAGTCAACATGTTTGATGAGTTCAGATGAAGCAGTGTTGTTGCACTTGTATTTATGTGATTTTTTTGGCAGAAACTTCAATATGAGTGTTTGAAACTATTAGAGCTCAAATGTAGTTCATTCAATGGCTCATTCAGTGTTTGAAACTATTCAAATGTACCAGCCATAAGTGGCTCATTCAGTCTTTTGATGCAAACTGAATTTTTTAACTTACTAGTTCATGCAATGGCTCAATCAGTGGTTTGATGAATCAGCCATAAGTAGGTAGTTAACTGAATATTTTTGACTGAATTTTTTTGCAAAATGAACATTCATTCATCTCTATCCACTAAGTAGGTAGTTTACTGAACATTCATCTCTACTAAATTTTGATTAGAGAAAAAATATTAAAATTAAAACAGAAAAAGTTTGGATATGGTGTCAAACCCAGGACCTATGGTATTAAATGTTGCGTGCAATGCCACTGGGGTAGTACTAGTGCTTTGTACTAAAAGTGTCTAGTTATTATTTGCTAGTGGCCCAACGTGCATGTCGATTCGGTTTCCTTGTCTTTAGGCTCACCCACCCACCGCTCCACTCTCCACTTACCTCCCGTCCCGAGTCCACCCACGTCGCCTTGGTTACCCCGCTCCCCAACTCCGACTCCAACCCTCATCGCCGAGCACCACACCGCCGCCGACGACATGGATAACAACCCTGTCTGGTAGAGGGTCATCGAGGACCTGATAGGCGACGACAAGGCCATGCGTGTGAACCTGAAGGAGATCGCACATTGGTTCTCTGGCATGGGATGCTGCTTTACCACGCGCATGGCCTTCTCAAGGTCTTGACCGACAACGAGAAGCAGCGCGCCATCATCGACCCCAAAGGCATCTCTCCGGCATTGGTCCTCCATTTTGGGATGTAGTTGACACGCTCAGACGACCCGATGGATGTACCGGTCTGCCACCACACTGCAGCAGCTAGATCCGCCGTGTTTCATCCAAGATGGAGCGTGTCGAGGAGGTCCAAGTGGCCATCCCCACGCTTGTCAACACGGCGTACTGGGACCGCTTCTAGCCCGAGCTCCTCGTGCATGATGATGTCTCCGACGCCGAGTCGTTTGACTCGGAGTACAATCAGCTTGATTTCGATGACAACTCTGGCTAAAAGCCAGACTCTGAGTCATCTGGAAAGGAGGAGATAGAGGTGGTGGTCCTCTCTAACAACGAGCCGGAGGTCAAGGTGGCGGTGCCCATTGTCGACGAGCTGGAGGAGGTCCAGATGTTGGCACCCGTCGTCCACGCCAGGGATGGTGACAAGAACCTCCCCATTGACGTCGAGCTACTTCTAGATGTTCCTGACATCGTCAAGTAGGAGGTGGTCTTGTCCCTGGAAGCAAAGGTGGAGGTGGCAGCAAAGATAGAAAGGAAGAAGAAGATGAAGGTGCTAGTTGCAATGGAGGTCCGCCGCTTGGAGCGCATGCAAACGATGAAGAAGTGAAGATGAATAAGATGGGGTTGGAGTTAGTTAGGTGTGCTGAAATATATTTTTCAACATATAAGTTATAAAATAGTGTTCTTTTGTTAGGTGTGCTTGTATATTCAGCACATAAGTTATTTGTAATTCTCTGTTGGTAATGATCAAGTGTTGTTGTTCAACTATGTGTGAAGTACTATGAAGTTTGGCAGTACTATGTTAGCAAATCTAACTGAACTTTGTCTTCTAATTGAACTTGTTAGCAAATTGTGTCATTTAACTGAATTTTGTTAGTTAATCGAATAATTGTTCAACATTGAGAAGTTCAGATACTAAATCTAACTGAGTTTTGTCTTCTAACAGAATTTTGTCAGCAAATTGTGGTATTTAACTGATCTTTTTCAGTTAAACATCACTTTGTGAGTTAAGTGAACACAACAAGTTCAGTTAACTGACAAAATCGAGTTTTAAGTAGTAATTTGCTCTAGGGGGTTCACTTCCAAAATTCAGTTAACTGAAAAAATTCAGCTAATTGTTACCACTATAAAAAATGCAGCTTCTATCTCAAATGGTTAACTAATAATCCACTTGAACAAAGTTTATCATTCAAAATGGCCAGCACTGAACTTAACTAAAAAAACATTCAGTTAATTGAGCTACAAAACCCTCATCCCAAATACCACTTTCCACCATGTACTTGCACACCCTACAACTTGTACAACTTTGTACTTGAACACCCTAGAACTTGCACTCTACATGTGGCTTTGGTCCACCACCACCACTAGATCCATCACTAGGTCCACCACTACCAGATCCCCTTCTTCTTCCTCTTCTTCCTCGTCTTCATCTTCATCTTCATCCTCCACTTTCCTCCTCTCTTTCCCCTTATTTTTCTCCTCTTCATCTGGTCTCTAGCAGCAACCATGGTGTCATGGGATGATCTCTGTGACGCCCTCGATTCAATTGTACACTAATCATACACGCGAATGTGTACGATCAAGATCAAGGACTCACGGGAAGATATCACAACACAACTCTAGACACAAATTAAAAATAATACAAGCTTTATATTACAAGCCAGGGGCCTCGAGGGCTCGAATACATAAGCCCGAATACACAGGAGTCAGCGTAAACAACAATATCTGAGTATAGACATAAGTTAGACAAGTTTGCCTAAGAAGGCCAGTGCAAAAGCATCTATGATCGAAAAGGCAAGGCCTCCTGCCTGGGAGCCTCCTAACTACTCCTGGTCGTCAGCGGTCCCCACGTAATAGTAGGCACCCGCGGGGTAGCAGTAGTCGTCGGTGGGGTCGTTTGGATCCTGGGCTCCACCATCTGGTTGCATCAACTGGAAAGAAGAAGAAAGGGGGAAAAGGGGGAGCAAAGCAACCGTGAGTACTCATCCAAAGTACTCGCAAGCAAGGATCTACACTACATATGCATCGATATCAATAAAATGGGATGTATATGTGGACTGGACTGCAGAATGCCAGAAGAGAAGGGGAAAGCCTAGCCTATCAAAGACTAGCATCTTTAAGCAGCTCCAAGCATCTTGCAGCATTTAGAAGAGTACAGAATAGCATAAAGTAAAGTAGTAATAGTGTTATCAACATCAGCCAGAGATCCTTTCTCGACTCCATGCGAGAAACCAATCCCAGAGCCATACTATCCAGTTATCACCTCAAGTATCCAGTCCTAGTTGTATCTGTCGGGATACAACTCCAAGTGTCGGTTACCGTAGGACAGGCTATCGATAGATGTTTTCTTCCCTGGAGGGGTGCACCAACTTACCCACCATGCTCGATTAACTCCGTCCGGACACACTTTCCTGGGTCATGCCCGGCCTCGGCCAAACGATACGCTGCAACCCGACCTAGGCTTAATAGAGAGGTCAGCACGCCGGACTAAACCTATGCCCCTAGGGGGCTTGGGCCATAGCCCCGGGAACTCCTGCAAGTTGCGAACGCGGCCGGTGAGTAGACCTAGCTACCTCCTAAAAAGGCAGGTGCTTACCAATCCAACCCAGTGCGCGCTGCTTAGTCGCTGACGTCTATTAAGCTTCGGTTGATGCATATGACGCAGAACACCCATATTATGCCCACGTGATGGTTAGTGCTATCAGGCCAGAGGCCCCTCAAATCAGATATCCAGACCATTAGTGTGTTGGTAGTTTGGTCACGAGTAGAGACTCACGAAAGATGTGACCCCGTCACCCCGTCTTGAGGACTTGCGGTAAGGGCTAAGAATGCTCGGCAACGCCTCGTATTCAGCTCCCGGGTACCCTCCAGGTCAACCCGTCTCCACATCACTCGCGGGTACCCCTCAGGGTCGACCCGCCTTTCCAAGTAACAGTTGTAAAGTCCAAGTATCCGTGTGTCCAAACACCAAGGGGAAACTCCGAGGAACCACCCTCAGTGTATTCCACTCGATGTAATCATCAAGGTGAACGAAAGAGGAACCACCCTCGAGGTTCACACCTGAGGGGTTGCACGACAGAGTCGTATGGGAAGTGGTTAAGGAGGAAATCACCCTTGATAACCATGACCGAATAGCTACACTACAGAGATCTCATCAAGAGCGATGTATGAGGTTCCACCCTCGGCACTCGATGGTAACTCTGCAGAGTCGAGCAACAAAAGGGGCGTGATGTGATGTGAGGTGTCGGGCTCTGGTCGTCGATCACGTTGATCGAGTCGTCGATGATGGAGCAGGGGCAACAAGGACCAGGTGGGGGTCACTGATGGATCACTAACCAACCTATACTAAGCAGTTTAGGATAAGCAGGTAGGTAACAATAAGCAGGTTACAAAAGCAGGCTATGCATCAGAATAGGAGCAAACAATAACAGTAGCAAAATCTAATGCAAGCATGAGAGAATGGAATGGGCGATATCGGGATGACCAAAGGGGGGGCTTGCCTGGAAGCTCTGCTGAAAAGGAAGAAGTGTCGTCGGTGACGTAGTCGATCACAGTGGCATCAGTAGCGGTCTCGAGGTCTACCGGAAAGAAGAGGGGAAAGAAACATTAAATACAAGCAAACAGATGCATGACAAGACAATAAGCTATGCTAGGGGTGTTCTACCGCGGTACTACGCGATATCGGTGAAGTGGGAAAACATCCGGGAAAGTTTTCCCGAAGTTTGGCATTTTTCGGACAGACGAACTGGAGAGGGACGGTCCATGTTCTCTATGCTAGGGGCATGTGCCAGACGAACGGACCACGTATTCAGATTCATCTCGTTGTTCTGAGAAACTTTCATGTACAAAAATTTTTCATCTAAGTTATGGTTGAATTTATATGAATTTTCAAAATTTTAAAGAATTTCTGAAATCTTGGAATATACCTAAAATCGAATTTAAATTGTGTATTAGTTTTTATACACCCACTGCTAGCCTATTAGAATGAAAGGTGGGTTCAGGGGCTGAGTCAGCATACACAGTCAGCAAGTCAACAGTCAATGTTTGACCTGGTCAAAGTGTGAATAGTGGCCATGGGTAGGTCATTGACTGATGTTTTAACTAAAGTGCTAAATATATTTATTTATCAAGGAGAACCACATGTCATCTACACATAGGCTAATCTAGCCACTAAATAATCCCTAAACTATCTTATCTCTAATTAACTCAACCGGCCAGAAGCAAAGGGATCTGAAACACTAACGCCCACACATGTGGGCGTTTGCATCTCGTCCACACGCGTGGATCCGCGTCCGTTTGTGGGTGCACAAATCTTGGCATGTTTGTGGTGCCACATAGGACTGTGCTGGTGTGTGGGCATTCACCCAGTCGCCCACACGTCCATTTCACCACGTGGAGGGGCCGGTGTGTGGGCATTTAGCAGTTCGCCCACACATCAGTTTTCACTCACACACAAGGGCTGGTGTGTGGGCATTTGCCATCTCGCCCACACGTCTGTCTCCTCTCCCACACCCAAGCTGCTAGTTGCCATGCGTTTTGTAGTGTACATGGCAACTGCCCTAATGTGCTTGTAAACAGATGGCAACTCTCTCTTTTTTTTACCCGAACATGTCAGCTGCAATATGTTTTGCAGGGTACACGGCAACTGCACCTAGTGTGCTTGTAAGCAGATGGCAACTCTCTCTTTTACCCAAACATGTTGTTTTGCCATGTCTCTTTGTAGCGCTACATGGCAACCGCTTAGTGTTAGTAGGTGGCAACCTCTAAAGTTTTCAAATCATGGCAACTATAGTAAATCAGACCATACATGGCAACAACTGCAGTTGTTCAAAATGGCATCTGGCACTTGACCTGAAATGGCAACTACAGTTGAGCAACCATGGCAACTGTAGTTGTCCAACATGGCCACTGTAGTTCAGCGACATGGCAACTGCAGGTAAACGAACATTAAAGAGGGTCCGAACCATGGCAACTGCGGGGACATGTGGTGACTGTCACGCTCAGCGTGCGGGACCGTGAGGTAGGTGGCTGAGAGAGGTCGTGTGGGCGTTATGCATTTTACCCTCACGTAGGCGTATGAAAGGGACCTTAAGGAAAAAAAGAGGCGTGTGGGCGCTAGTTGTTTTGCCCACACGTAGGTGTGTGGGCTGGTCCTCTTAGACACCACACATAACATGTGGGCAGACCCCTTAACGCCCACTCGTGTGGCAGTTATCATCGTCCAAAGGGATTTGCACGCTGTGCATGCACGCACGGCCATGGCCAAGTAGCAGCCACGACCGACAGCAGCAAGGCAGCGCAGCGGATACTAAGAGCAGTGGCAGCAGGAGCTACCTAGGCAGCAGGCAGCGTCACGCGAGGAGCAGGGCGCGACCCTGGCCAGCTGCGGCGGCCAGTAGCGGCCAGCGGTGGCAACTAGCAGCCGGTAGAGGCAACAAAACAGCAAAGCAGCATCAGTAGCTAGCAAGCAGTAGCAGCCAGCGGCAGCATGCAGCGCCGACGAGCGCCGACGAGCGCGGTGGCTGCAAGGACGCGAGCGAGGGTGCCGCAGGGGAGTGGCCGGGGCGACGACGGCCATGGCGCAAGCGGTGGGCGCGCGCAGGAAGGGGCCGGCCACGGTCGAGCATGACTAGGGAGGCACGGAGCGCGAGCGATGCGCCGGCTGGCAGAGGCGAGCCCAAGCGCGCGCGGACGCGGCCGAATGCAGAGCCGGCATCGCGGGAGAGCAAGGCCGCGGCCGGTAGCGGTGGGCAAGCGCGGTGCACGGTGAAAGTAACTTGAGCGGCGGCGGCGCTCAGATGCAAGCGGCAATGGCACTACGGTGCACTAGCGGGAGGGGAAAAGAGCGCTACGGCCTCCTGCGAGCTCCAAGAGCTCGTGCGCATCACTGCCGAGGTCTGGGTAGCACGGCAACATCGGGTCCGACGTACATGATGGACGGCAAGCTACGGTGGTTGCAGAGGAACACGCTCGAGCTCGAATTTAGGGACAAGGTAAGAGGGTTCGATGCGGGTGCTCAGAGCGGTCATGACGCAGTGGTCGGTGGGGCCGGGGACAGTCGAAGTGGCGTCAATCGACGGCGGCGACGATGATGTACGAAGTGACGATGAACTCGATGGCGAGCGTACGGGCCTTCCCGACTTGATCCACTGGTCGACGACGAAGGAGACGATGACGAGGATGCTTCTGGACATCTTGGCGCGACGAAGGGAGGCCAGTGGCCGCGGGAACGACGCGACGATGGTGGCGTCGGATGGGTGTGGGGGAGAGAGCAACGGCCCGGGAAAGGGGAGGAAAAGGGGCTAGGGTTTGTCCCGGGGTCGCGGGGGTCGGTCTTATAGCCCAAGGGAGCCGGGGGATGGCGGACACGGCACCATCGTTGGCCATGGCGGCCTGGATGGCCGCCACAATCTCTTCTCTGTAGCAAGGTAGGGGATGGCTGTGTTCGACAACATCTTCAGCACGCCCCTCTGGTGGCTAACGGCCTCCTCTTCCACTCCTCCACGTCCTCAACTACCTAGAGCAGGTCATGCGCCAAGTGCGCCCCGCACGCCCTGCCATGCAGGAGCGTCGTTGTACTCTCTCCCTCCCCCTCTGTACTCCTTCTGTAAGACTATATAAGCCCAACGAGGCCAAGGAATACAGTGTGCGAGAGTTTACTGAACCTAACTTGGTATCAGACGCAACCGATCCTATCCCTTCGCTTCCGCCATGCATCGGCTTCTTCGCCGCACGCGCTCCAGCGGCGACCTCGCCACGCCGGCGAGCAACCCCTTCGCCCCCATCCCTCTGGCTGCCGCGCCTCCGCCTGCATCCCTGGCGCCCCCTGCTCCCCCGGCCACACCTCGCGCGGCGCGCCTCGCCCCTGACGTCCTCCACGGCAAGCAAGTCGTGCCCGAGGCCACCCCTTCTTCGTCTGCCCCGACGGCCGCGCCACCCGCGGTGACCACCACGGCCGTCCTTCGCACGGCGGGGAGCGTCCCCGTCCAGCCACTTGCGCCAGGCGGCTCTGGTGGCGCCCTGGCCCTTCGCCCCGACGTGCCCAACGTCGGCTCCTCCTCCGTCGCGGCTGGCCTGCCGCCCTTCGTCAACCACTTCTTCCATCACCGGCTCGAGCTCGAATCGGGTAACTACTCCAAATGGCGTCAAATCTTTTACGTCGTCTGTTGCAAATATCAAGTGCAGCACCACCTCGACGTCACCGCTGAGCCGCTTCTCCAGAGTGCCGTGTGGCGCAACGACGACCTGACGATCGTCCTCTGGTTCCACGGGGTCGTCGCCGACGATCTCCTGGACG
This sequence comes from Triticum aestivum, assembly GCF_018294505.1. Taxonomy (NCBI): domain Eukaryota; kingdom Viridiplantae; phylum Streptophyta; class Magnoliopsida; order Poales; family Poaceae; genus Triticum; species Triticum aestivum. The sequence continues at coordinate 417,676,776 of NC_057810.1, forward strand.
TGGTCGCCACACCAGAGAGCACCGCCTTCGACATTTGGCAACAGCTGCACCTTCTCTTCCGCGACAATCAAGCCGGTCGTGCCGTGATCCTTGGTGCGGAATTCCGCAACCTCGTCCAGGGGGATCTCTCCATCGCCGAGTACTGTCGGCATCTCAAGTCCCTCGCCACGGACCTCAGCGACGTCCGCGAGCGCATCACCGACCGTGAATTGACCCTTCAGCTTATTCGCGGCCTCAATAGCAAGTTCAGGATCATGGCCACTCTCCTTCCCATGCAGACGCCCTTCCCGACGTTTGTGCAGGCGCGCTCCAGGCTGCTGATGGAGGAGATCTCCGCCAACGAGCGCGCTCGACTCGATGGCCGCCCGGAGGCCACCGCCACCGCCCTCACCATCGGCACCGGCTCGGGATCCTCGGGTCTCTCCGGTGACCACGGCAGAGGCGCCACCCCTCCCGCCGCCGATCGTGACACAGGAGGCCGTGGGCGTGGCCGCGGGCGCGGCCGTGGCCGTGGGCGCGGCTCTTCTTCCCCTGGCGGTGCCCCGCCTGGGCGCGACGTCCCTGCACCTGCTCCCGTCGCCACCATGCCACTCCACGGGTATTTCGCCCCGTACGGCGCTCTCCTTCACGGCCCGCCCCAGCCTCACGCCCCCTGGGCCGCGCCCAACGCTGCTGGCGTCCTGGGCCCGCGTCCACCACCACCCCAGCAGGCCTACCCGGTGGTGCACGCGCCCTCGCCCGCTTGTCCGACGTGGGAACAGTACCATCAGCTATATGCCGCCCTTCAGAACCTGTCGACACAACAGAACGCCAGCGGCAGCCTGGACTGGATTCTTGACACCGGCGCCTCTTCCCATGTGACGGGTATGACCGACTCCCTCTCTCAGTGTTTTGCTCCATCTTTGCGTCATTCTTCGGGCATATTAGTTGGCAGCGGTTCTCGCTTACCCGTGACGGCCGTCGGCTCCACCAAACTATCTTCCTTCTCTCTCAACGATGTCCTTTTTCCCCCCTCTGTCATTCAAAACCTCATATTTGTATGTCGTTTTACTATTGACAACTCTTGCAGTATAGAATTTGACCCGTTTGGTTTTACCGTGAAGGACCTAGCCACCCGCAAGATCATCATGAGGTCCAATAGCCATGGGGACCTCTATCCATTCTTCACCAACTCCGGCGTGCAAGCTCTCCTCACGGTGGTCGGCGGCGACTTGTGGCACCGACGCTTGGGGCATCCTAGTGACAAGACAATCTCCACTTTAGCTCGTTTTTTTCTTCCCACATGTAATAACAGCATGTCCCACACTACCTTATGTACGGCATGCCAATTAGGCAAGCAGCCCCGGCTGCCTTTTTCCCATTCCAAATCATTTACTACAGCACTGTTTCAGCTCATACATTGTGATTTATGGACCTCCCCGGTTTGTAGCTTTTCGGGATTTCAATATTATCTTGTGATCCTAGATGACTACTCGCACTACTCGTGGACCTTCCCTTTACGCCACAAGTCCGACACCGTCGACGCTATCCATCGTTTCCACGTGTACGTCCTCACGCAGTTTCATGTCCCCATCCAATGTATGCAATGCGACAACGGCGGAGAATTCCTCACCACCTCCCTACGCGACCTCTTCTCCCGCTATGGCGCCTCTCTACATCTCTCATGCCCCCACACATCTCCACAAAACGGAAAAGCCGAACGCCTCCTTCGTACGACGAATGACATTCTTCGTGTCCTCCTCATCCATGCTACCCTACCCCCTGCCTTTTGGGTTGAAGCCCTCCACACCGCCACATACATTCTCAACCGAAGACCCTCCACTGCCATCGCATCCGAGACTCCTTACTTCCGTCTCCTCGGGAAACACCCCACGTACGATCACATGCGCGTTTTGGCTATCTCTGTTTTCCTAACACCATCGCCACTAGCCCCCACAAACTTGCCCCTCGCTCCTCTCGCTGTGTTTTCCTCGGGTACCCCTTGGAGCACAAAGGATATTGGTGTCGGGACTTGGAGACTCGCAAAGTCATTATTTCCCGTCACGTTACCTTCGACGAAAACGTTTTTCCATACCGTCCCACTCCGGACACACCACAGCCCGCCCAACGCCCCGCCATAGAACATCTTGGGCCCCAAATCCACCCCGAACCGCGCGCTCACCTTCCCTCCTATCCGCATCTACCCGGATCTTCCTTGGGATCGCCCATTCCCTGATCCCCGCACCTTCCCTCCGCGTCGCCGGGCCCCTCTTCCCCAATCAGCGCGCCGCACTCGCACCTGCCGCCACCCACGGCTCCGCACGTCCAATCCGTGCGCCCTTCCCCGCTCGCTTCACCCCCACCCATGCACCAGCCCGTGCCCCCTCCGGACCCACCATCCCATGCACATGCACGTCTAGCTCCCCCCAGCTCCCCGCCACTGCATGCATCCTCTCCCAGCCCCACCCATGCACATGCACGTACCCTCGCGCGTCTCCCCACTGCTCCCGCACTCCCGCCGCGTGTTGTGCCCGTCCCACCACCCACCAACCTACACCGTATGCGTACACGAGCCAAAGCTGGTTTCGCTCAGCCAAAAGCACTTGCCGCCTCCACGCCCGCTTCTTCCTCCATCAGTTCCATTCCATCTTCTTACCGTGTTGCCCTCCAGGACAAAAACTGGTACAATGCTATGCTCGACGAATATAACGCACTGATGCAGAATAACACTTGGAGTTTGGTGTCGCGTCCTGCAGGTGCTCATGTTGTCACAGGGAAGTGGATTTTCCGGCACAAGTTCCATCCAGACGGCTCCCTCGCTCGGTACAAGGTGCGCTGGGTGCTTCGAGGCTTCACACAGCAGGCTGGCGTGGACTACGACGAGACGTTCAGCCCCGTCGTCAAGCCGGCGACCATCCGGACTGTCCTTAGTCTGGTTGCCGGGAGGGGCTGGCCTATTCATCAACTCGATGTCAAGAACACCTTTCTTCACGGCCACCTCGCCGAGACGGTCTACAGCACCCAACCGTCCGGCTTCGTCGACGCCGCCTCGCCTACGCATGTGTGTCGGCTGAACCGTTCCCTATACGGTCTCAAGCAGGCACCGCGGGCGTGGTTCTCCCGCTTCACCAGCTACCTGTGCACGCTTTGCTTCGTTGCGTCGCGGGCAGATTCGTCGTTGTTCATTCTTCGCTGTGGTGACCACCTCGCATACCTCCTTCTCTACGTGGACGACATCATCCTCACGGCCAGCTCCACCGACATGCTCCGCTCCATCATCCAGGCGCTCCACCGCGAGTTCTCGATGACCGACCTCGGTGCCCTACATCATTTCCTCGGGGTCAACGTCACCACCACCACCCGAGGCCTCTTCCTCTCTCAGGAGCAGTACGCTTTGGAGATACTCGATCGGGCCGGCATGCTGAACTGCAATCCGCTCTCCATGCCCGTTGACACCCTCGCCAAGCTCTCCACCGACGACGGGCCGCTCTTCCACGACCCGTCACTCTACCGCAGCTTGGCCGGGGCGCTGCAGTACCTCACTTTGACGCGCCCCGACCTCTCCTACGTCGTCCAGCAGTGTTGCTTATTCATGCACGCATCGCGGGACTGCCATTTCCAGCTTGTCAAGCGGGTTCTTCGGTATCTCCGTGGTACGACGCACCTCGGACTTCGGATCCACCGCGACATCGGCACCGATCTCGTTGCTTACTCTGGCGCGGATTGGGCTGGCTGCCCCGACACGCGCAAGTCCACTTCGGGGTACTGTGTCTTCCTCGACGGCAACCTTCTCACCTGGTCGTCGAAACGGCAGAACATCGTCTCTCGTTCCAGCGCCGAGGCCGAATACCGCGCGGTTGCCAATGCGGTTGCCGAGGCCGTGTGGCTGCGCCAACTCCTCGGTGAGCTCCACCAACCTCCCTCCCGAGCTACGGTGGTCTACTGCGACAACGTCAGCGCCGTCTACATGTCGAGCAACCCCGTGCAGCATCAACGGACGAAGCATATTGAGATCGACCTGCACTTCGTCCGTGAACGTGTCGCTCTTGGCGAGCTCCGAGTTCTCCACGTGCCCACAAGCTCGCAGTTTGCGGACATCTTCACCAAGGGGCTCCCGACTCGTCTCTTTGACGATTTTCGTACCAGTCTCAACATCGGCGAACCCCATGTTGTGACTGCGGGGGGGGGGGGGGGGGTGTTCGACAGCATCTTTAGCACGCCCCTCTGGTGGCTAACGACCTCCTCTTCCACTCCTCCACGTCCTCAACTACCTAGAGCAGGTCATGCGCCAAGTGCGCCCCGCACGCCCTGCCATGCAGGAGCGTCGTTGTACTCTCTCCCTCCCCCTCTGTACTCCTTCTGTGACACTATATAAGCCCAACGAGGCCAAGGAATACAGTGTGCGAGAGTTTACTGAACCTAAATGGCTGGTTGTGGGCTGGGCCTTGTACTGTAGGAGTAGGCCGAGTGCATAATAGTTCCTTAGGCCTTTTCTCTTATCTCTTTTTTTCTTTCTGTCAACATTTGAGTCACTATTTTGCATTTCCTTTTAGTACCAAATGAGTTTTGTGTAGAACATAGCTTGGCACATAGTTCTAACACAAAATCTTGAGATGGAACAAAAAGTTTGGGGTCATCAGGAGTTGTCTAAGCATTTTTAGAAAATGAAAATGACATCTTAAATACTGCTGGACCAGATAATAAATTCCCAGGGGCAATTTAGTAATTCCAAAAATGTTGGCTTCAACATGACAAATATCTAGGGATTATTTGCCATAGGATGAATTATTTTATTTCTATGAAAGAAGAAGCAAATATTTGACAATTCAAATTTGAATTTGAATTTGAAGCGGATTTTGGACAACTGGCAATTTGGCATGATGATCATGATGACATGACCTTCATTAGGGGGAGATTACTATAGTGTGATGTTGGGGATGTTACAATCTCCCTAACTCTTCAAAAGACGACTCGGTGACCAGCAAGGTTAGTCATGTCCTCCACGCAGCTAGGGTTAAACAGCAGCTAGAGTTTCTCTTTAACATATGTGAATTTGTATTTGTTTTAGCCTCCTGCCACAATTTTCTGCAAGGAATGGAGAGGCCCGGTGACAAATCTGCCTAGCTTTACATGTGAGCATGGATCTTTGTGTGAGAAGATTGTGTCATTTCAATCAGTTGATAGTGGCAGAAGGTTCCTAGCTTGTGCACAGAAGGTTAGTAAAAATCCAGATAAACTGTTAAAAGATCGGAAATTTCAGTGAAACTGTTAAAAATTTAGAAAATGGATTGGATTCGGCCTTTTTAAAGTATTAGATTCAGTTAAAGCAAAAGTCAAATTACGTTTAAATTTAAGTTATTTTTAGATATTGGACACTTTTATGCCATTAATGTGCTGTGTATAGTGGTATTTGGTTGTGTGTGCCCACCCATGTGCTATAGTGGCATTTTATCTGAAGTTTTACAGATAACTGAATACTCTCACTTAACTGAATTTTTGTTTGTTCTAAATTGATAGAAAGTACCTAAATGCACCTATGTGGAGTGGATTGACCCAGGGTGGCCTGATGCTTTGAAGATGAGCCTAGCTAGCATATGGAGCATGTATGAAGAGGAGACAAAAAGAGGCTAAGACAAAATGTTTTGAGTGTTGAAAAGAACTTGAAGATTATGGAAGAGAAGACAAAGATGGAAAATGAGCTGAGACATTTCAAACTTGATTTTGCTAAGATGGTGGCTGACAAGGAGTAGGCAATAAGCCAATTAGGCAGAACACAACTTGCTCTGGCTGATCTAAAGGAAGAGCTTGAGAGGAAGAAGATCATTGACAAATCAGTAACAAACATTCATTAGGTATTCAGGGCTAACGCAGAGAAAGAGAGGGACCAAGTCATTGAAGAGAGTGATCAATTGAAGCAAGAGAAGAGAAAACTTGAGTACATGATTGGTGATTTATTCAAACAAAAAGAGGACACCAAGGAGAATATAAGGAAGCTGAAGGGGATGCTAGATGATTTTGACTAATCTTTTGTTGTTGTGAAATAAATTTGTCTCGGCGTCAAAGAGATCAATGAATTTGTCTCAGTATTTCTCTATCAACTGAATTTGTGTGAGTGTTGCAGAATTTGTAGAATTTGTCAAATTAAATGGATTTGTTTATCAACTGAAATAAGTTGTGAAATGAATTGAATTGCCAGCACTGAACTTAACTGGAAAAGTTTTCTGTCTAAATAAGGAAGTACCATCACAACATTGCTATATATTCAAAATACCAAGATAACAATTTCAAATGACAACAAATTGGAAGAAGAAACATTGAGACTTCAGTCTTCATATTACTTGATAAATTATCCACTACAACCATCACAGCATGCAGCCAAACCCAAAACAACAACTTCGTCTACTACCATGCCAAAAAAAAACAACTACGTCTACTTATTCTACGCAATTAAGAACAACTTCACATAGCACTGTTTTAACAATATCTCACTTCTTCATAATTAAGATGAAACACATCACACAAAGCACCATAACAACAACCATCACCAGCTTCAGCAGCACTAGGATTTCTCTACCTAATCCAAAGCAGCATAGCAACTTGCTGCTTGGTAGCAAAATTCTTCTCACTAGGTGATGCGGAGCATCCCTCGCTCATCCCCATGGACGTGTCTACATCTTCCTCAACACCACTTGGACCCATGACAAGAGCTAGAGCAAAGGCTATCGAAGATAAGGTGAACTCGCTCCTTTCCGAACTTCCTCTCTCTACTCACGAGACTTGGCTACTACCTCATATGGACACTCTGTGTGTGATCAGGTACCTGGAGGAGAGCCACAGGACAGCTACACCCAATGGCCAAGGTGGCAAGGACGCCAAGCATGGACATCAAGAAGGAAGGCCGTTTGTGAAGCTACAGGCACCGGACGACCGGCCGGTCCCGGACGTCTGAGCCCTGGGAGATGCTACAGCGAGGGAAGGAAGACAGGACAGAGCTATAGGCCACGGACGACCGGCCCTTCCCGGACGTCTGACGACTCCCAGGGCCACGGACGACCGACGCCCTCCGGACGTCCGGCAGCTGAGCACCCGAGAGGAAATTAATGGAAGACCGAAGCCACCGGACGACTGGGCTACCGAGACCAGAGCCGAGTTTATGGAAGTCCGATAGCCCCGGACGTCCGGACCGTTCTGAAGCCCCGGACGTCCGACACCTGTGAGCTGATTTCGTGTTGGGCCGCAGCCCATGTACCCCTTCGCCCCCTAGACTATATGTACTCTTTCCTCCCCACCTTTATAGGTTTAGCATTGGTTTAGCTCATATTTGTGTGAGATCCTTGCTCATCCACTTGGATACTTCTCCTCGGAGTTCACGACCTCTTCGGAGAAGATCCCCCAAGCGAATTCAAGACCCCTTTCTAGGGAAGATCATCAAGACCTCCATACGGAGAAGAATGGTTCCTTTGTATCCTTACCTTTGTTGATTGTGGATCATGTGTTACTCTTTGTTCTCGGGGATCTAGCACTTGTGTGATTGATTCCTTGTCGGTTTAGTGATTCTCTCTCGTTTTCCCCGTGTTTCCCCTTTGTGCTTCCGCATGTTCTTCGTGATTCCCCGTAGGATCCACTCCAAACGTGAAAGATCGTCACCATAGGGTTCCGCCCTACATCATCTTGGTATCATGAGCCACGTTGATCACGTTTTTGGAGCCCCTACCCCGTGTTTTCTAGCTTGATTTTGTTGTTTTTGTCCTAAATCCGAAAATTCCCCACCAAAACTAGCCCCAATTTTTTTTGTGATTTGTTGGTGAGTTGAGATTTTGTTGGATTTGGTTCATGGATTTGAGTTGCTATGTGTGGATCTAGCTTTCCCCACCCTCCCCACCCTTTTTCATCCACCAATCCTCCCGATTTCGACCTCACCATCTCCATCCACCCCGAAATCACGCAGTACATCCCGTGCCCGAATTTCGCCCAGGCACCGGACTACCGGAACCTACCGGACGTCCGACGACCGGACGACCGTAAAAACCAGACGTCCGTGAAACTCCGACGAAACTGAATTTTCAGTTCGGCCACCAGCACATCCCCACCTTCCACCACATCTTCCAAACCCACATACACCACCATCCTCCCCAATAACTCCTATGACGATTTTGACACATTTTGGTCTTTGAGATTTTGAGTTGTGGCTCCCGTGTCCTATTGTGTTTCGGCTATTTAGGTACAGTTCAACTTCATCATCACCACGGCTCATCTTCGCAAGGGTCTCATCATCGCCAAGGACGGTAACTTCGACGACATCTTTGTCATACCTTGCAATTGCATTGATACCCCACATGGCCTTACTTTTGCGTAGCTTACCCATCGAGACTAGCCATTGAGTATTGCCGGCAACGTGACTTGTGCACATTAGTGATCATACTCCATATCATACTTACCATACCATCGTGGTGCATATCTTGGCATCAACTTGTGTGTCACAAAGTTGTCATCGCATACACAATTGCTATCTTGGTTCGTGAAGTTTTGCATGAGAAAAGAGCTCAAAAGTGAAAGAGCCACCCAAGCTTTTAAGCAAAGAGGAAAGATAAGCAAAGAGCTTATGAGCAAGAACCATAGCATCATACTACATTAAGATTGTCATATAAGATCATCTTGGATCATAGCACCGAAATACCATACATATAGCATACTTGGGATAGAGATCGTTGCATTTTTGCCTAGTAGGTTGTGCACAAGTTCCGTATCCGCCTATTGTGCAATCGTGCTAGCGTCTCTCTAGTATTGTGCAACAAGAGCATTTTCGTGGATTCCACATTTTGGCTCACTTTTGGTTTGCACAATCCCATCTATCTATTTGCGTGTGTGTTTCCGTGTACCCCTACTTGCTTGGTCTACTTGTTGCATTTGCAAATTTGTGAATCATTTCCAACATTATTGAAGCTCACTTACTATTGCATCAAATTTTATGCCACCATCCTAACCAAGCTCCACCATAAGCTTTTACTTGTGTAGGTGTGAGAACCGACAAGAATTGGTACCAATAGTGCTATTTCATTGTCCGCAATTGAGTGAACTTGATTCATCATCAACATCGGTCAAAGGTACATTGGTATTAGTTCTTCTCCTTCTACCACTCACATTTTGCTTGGAATGATGGATAGGCCAAGTACTTCTACCAACCCACTCTTCATCGAGCAAGACGACGACATGTCATCATACGTCACCAAGAGCCACCTCTTTGGTGCACAACGAGCGTTACATCAAGAGCAACAAGCAACGAACGACCGCATCGACAACCTCGCCACCGACTTGCGACTCTCCAAGCAACGTACACGAGACTACTTCGACAACAAGCTCGACGCACAAAAACAAGAGAACGATGCAAGAATGGACGAGATCCGCGCCTTGTTGGTGAACCGGCCTCCTTCTACATCGTCATACTCAAGATGGAGCCACTCAAGTCGACACTCCGATGACTCCTTCTCCGGCTCAAGTACACCGTCATCGACCATTCTTCGACGAGCCGCGCGTCAAGACCGTCATGCATCTCGAAACCCGCTACATGTCAAGCATTCACAAGAGCAAGCCGATGAGCAAGTCCCTCATCCTCAATCAAATCAAGTCGCTTTTGCCCAAGCTCAAGAACGACAACGTCTTCGTCGCCAAGAAGAAGAAGAACGAGCGCGTCTACACCAAGAGCAACAAGACGCCGAGGCTCAACGTCTTCAACAACAACAACGAGAAGCACAAGCTCTTGAGGCGCAACGTGCCCTTCAAGAATCAAGTCGAGCCATCACCACCGGCAATCGTGGACGGCGCAATCAAGAGGAAGCCCTTCGAGAAGAAATCCAAGAGAGGAACTATCAACCGCGCGTGCAACGTCAAGTCCCTCAAGCTCCTCCACAAGCTCGTCAAGCTCCACCTCAACCTCAAGTTCAACAAGAGCAAGTTGATCATGGACTTCCTCCACGCCAAGAGCAACATGAGGATGATTACCCTCCACGTCAAGGGCGTCATCATCACCATCGCCAACAACACAATGAAGAGCAACGCTATGGCAAGCTCAAATTCACAATGCCCAAGTTCAATGGAAGCAATGATCCCGAAGAATACCTCTCATGGGCATTGAAGGTCGACAAAATCTTTCGTTTGCACAACTATGAGGAAGAGAAGAAGATCGCTATGGCATCACTTGAGTTCCAAGACTATGTGCTCATATGGTGGGAACAAGTCCTTGAGCGCCGACAAGCAAGAGGTGAACCTCCAATCACCACTTGGGCTCAAATGAAGGATGTCATGCGAGCACGTTTTGTACCAACCTACTACAACCGTGATCTCTTCAAGAAGCTACAACTCCTCAAGCAAGGAACAAAGAGTGTTGAAGAATACTACAAGGAAATGGAGATAGCCATGATTCGAGCCAATGTCACGGAAGATGATGAGCAAACAATGGCACGATTCTTGAATGGACTCAATCATCCCATCAAGAAGATCGTCGACTTCCAACCCTACTCCAACCTCATTGAGCTCGTGCATCAAGCTACAAAGGCAGAACGTCAAGTGCAAGATGACTTCAAGTACGCCAAGTACTCATCCAAGACCTACGGCTTCTCCAATAACCAAGCTTCAACAACTACTCCAACTTCGACATCAACCAAGCCTTCTCCAAGCAACGACGACAAGTCAAGTTACAAGAAACATTCGTCAAGTTCAAGTCGTCTTCCTCCTACTACAAGCAACTTCAAGCCGCGTGCTTCGTCATCTACTCCGACCGATGAGACCGTCAAGACAAGCTCCTTCAAGTGTTTCACTTGCGGCGGCCGAGGCCACAAGTCCTATGAATGCACAAACAAGCGCACCATGATCCTCAACGACGATGGCACCTACGACTCAATGAGTGAAGATGAAATGGAAGCTATTGAGCAAGTGGCCATGCATACGGCGAGTGAATGAAGATGAAGATGATCAAGTCTTTTGTGATGAAGATACGAGCCCCGCTCTTGTTGTCTCCAAGGTCTTGACTCTTCAACATCAACAAGAAGAAGACCAACGATGCCACATCTTCCACACAAAGGCCGGCATCAATGGAAGGTCCGTCAAGGTCATCATCGACGGAGGTAGTTGCCACAACTTGGCAAGTGAAGAACTATGCTCCAAGCTTCAATTGGTCAAGAAGAAGCACCCGCACCCCTACAAGGTTCAATGGCTAAGTGACTCCGGCACTATACGAGTTGAGCATACGGTCCAAGTCTCCTTCAAAATAGGTGCATATGAGGACACTTTGGAGTGTGATGTGGTCCCAATGACCGTTTGCCACCTCCTTCTTGGTCGACCATGGCAATTCGACCGTGGTGTCTTCCACAACGGGCGTACCAACCACTATAGCTTCAAGATGAAAGGGAAGGAATATGTGCTACGACCTATGTCTCCTAGTCAAGTGATAGCCGACAAGCAAGCCACCCACCATAGAGAGAAGAGTGAAAAAGAGATCCACCAAAAAGTGAGTGAGAGCCACAAGCCAAACTTGAGCGCCTCTTCGCCTAGAGAGAAAAACCTCATACTATTTGCCACAAAAAGTGAGATGAGGGAAGTGTGTGAGAACCCATCGAGTGTGATGCACTTTGTCCTTGTATGCAAGGATGGAGAAACAAAAACTAACACCCTTCACGAGCTACCTTTGGTGTTTCAATCTCTTTTGCAGGAATTTCAAGATGTTTTCCCCGATGAGCTACCTCCGGGTCTACCTCCTCTACGAGGCATTGAGCATCGAATCGACCTCATCCCCGGAGCGCCACTTCCAAACAAAGCTCCATACCGTGTCAATCCCGAAGAAACCAAGGAGATTCAACGGCAAGTACAACAACTAATCGACAACGGTCATGTACGTGAAAGCTTAAGCCCTTGTGCCGTTCCCGTTATACTTGTGCCTAAGCCCGATGGAAGTTTCCGCTTGTGTTCCGATTGTAGACCTATAAATGCTATCACCGTTCGCTATAGGCATCCCATTCCTCGCTTAGATGATATGCTTGATGAACTTAGTGGAGCCAACTTTTTCTCAAAAATTGATCTTAAAAGTGGCTATTATCAAATCCGCATTCAAGAGGGTGATGAATGGAAAACTGCTTTCAAAACCAAATTTGGCTTATATGAGTGGTTAGTTATGCCTATGGGTTTATCGGAGGCTCCCGGTACTTTTGTGCGTCTCATGCATATGTGCTTCGCCCTTATATTGGAGTCTTTGTTGTGGTTTACTTCGATGATATTCTTGTGTTTAGCAAAACCATGAAAGAGCATCTTAATCATGTTAGGGCAGTTTTGCAAACACTTCGCAAGGAAAGTCTTTATGCCAACATGAAAAAGTGCACATTTGGTGTTGACAAAGTGGTTTTCTTGGGTTTCGTCGTATCTTCCAAGGGTGTCCATGTTGATGAAACTAAAATTGAAGCAATTAAAACTTGGCCCCAACCCACCAATTTGCAACAAGTGCATAGTTTTCTTGGTCTTGCGGGTTTTTATCGTCGCTTTGTGAAAGATTTTAGCACAATTGCTGCTCCTTTGTATGATTTGAGTAAGAAGAATACTCCTTTTGTTTCGGGATCTTTACAATCCACCGCTTTTGATGAGCTCAAGTCTTTGCTTACTCATGCTCCGATTCTTTCTTTGCCCAATTTTGACAAAACTTTTGAGGTTCATTGTGATGCAAGTGGTACCGGAATCGGCGGAGTTTTGATGCAAGAAAAACGAGCCATTGCATATTTTAGTGAAAAACTCTCCGGTGCTCAACTTAACTATCCCATATATGACAAAGAATTGTATGCTTTAGTACGTGTGCTACATGTTTGGGAACATTATCTTAGACCTCATGAGTTTGTCATCCATACCGATCATGAAACGCTTAAGTACTTAAAAGGTCAAACTAAGTTGAACAAGCGTCATGCCAAATGGAGTGAATTTATTGAATCTTTCCCCTATGTGATCAAATACATTAAGGGTAAGGAAAATGTAGTTGTGGATGCGCTTTCACGCATATGCACGCTTGTCACTAAACTTGAGTTGAATGTTATTGGTTTTGAGCACATCAAAGACTTGTATGCTAATGATCCATCTTTTGCTATTCCTTATGCTAAGTGTTTGACGCATACTTTTTGGGAACAATATTATATCAAGGATGCTTATCTTATGAAAGCTAACAAACTTTGCATTCCCGAGTCTTCCCTTCGTTTGCTACTTTTGCAAGAGGCTCATGGAGGCGGACTCATGGGACACTTTGGACGAGATAAGACATTCGCCACGCTCTCCAAGAACTACTTTTGGCCCAAGATGTTTCGAGACGTCTCACGCTTCACCACCCGATGCTCTACATGTCGCAAAGCTAAGTCTAAAGCTCAATCTCATGGTCTTTACATGCCTCTTCCTATTCCTTATCAACCTTGGGAAGACATTAGCATGGACTTTGTACTTGGTTTGCCTAGAACTCAAAATGGAAAGGATTCCGTGTTTGTTGTTGTGGACCGATTTTCTAAGATGGCACATTTCATCCCTTGCAACAAGATAGACGATGCTTCACATGTTGCAAATCTCTTTTGTAGGGAAATCTTGCGTCTCCATGGAGTACCAAAGACAATCGTCTCCGACCGCGACGTCAAGTTCTTGAGTTACTTTTGGAAGACCCTATGCGCCAAGCTCGGAATCAAGCTCTTGTTCTCATCCGCATACCATCCTCAAACGACGGCCAAACGGAGGTGACGAACCGGACTCTCTCCACTCTACTTCGCGTGTTGATCAAGAAGAACATCAAGGAGTGGGAAGCATGTCTACCCATCGCCGAGTACGCCTACAACCGTGCAAGACATTCGACTACCGGCAAGTCCCCCTTCGAGGTCGTCTACGGCTTCAACCCGTTGTCACCATTGGACATTCTACCTCTTCCTCTACAAGAGCGCACCAACATGGATGCGAGTGCACGGGAAAGCTACATCAAGAAGATGCATGAGGATACAAGGCACACCATCGAGCGCCAAGTACAACGACTAGCGACCAAGCTCAACGTCAACAAGCAACCCATGATCTTCAACATTGGCGATCTTGTGTGGATACACCTTCGAAAGGACCGCTTCCCCAACGAACGCAAGTCCAAACTTCTCCCTCGAGCTGATGGACCCTTCAAGGTGCTAGCACGCTACAACGACAACGCCTACAAGATAGACCTACCACGAGGCAAGTACAATGTGAGCGACATCTTCAACGTCAAGGACCTTGTGCCATACCATGGAGATGAAGCTTTTGATCCGTGGTCGGATCTTTCCCAAGGGGGGGAGATGATGCGGAGCATCCCTCGCTCATCCCCATGGACGTGTCTACATCTCCCTCAACACCACTTGGACCCATGACAAGAGCTAGAGCAAAGGCTATCGAAGATAAGGTGAACTCGCTCCTTTCCGAACTTCCTCTCTCTACTCACGAGACTTGGCTACTACCTCATATGGACACTCTGTGTGTGATCAGGTACCTGGAGGAGAGCCACGGGACAGCTACACCCAATGGCCAAGGTGGCAAGGACGCCAAGCATGGACATCATGAAGGAAGGCCGTTTGTGAAGCTACAGGCACCGGACGACCGGCCGGTCCCGGACGTTCGAGCCCTGGGAGATGCTACAGCGAGGGAAGGATGACAGGACAGAGCTACAGGCCACGGACGACCGGCCCTTCCCGGACGTCCGACGACTCCCAGGGCCACGGACGACCGACGCCCTCCGGACGTCCGGCAGCTGGGCACCCAAGAGGAAATTAACGGAAGACCGAAGCCACCGGACGACCGGGCTACCGAGACCAGAGCCGAATTTACGGAAGTCCGACAGCCCCGGACGTCCGGACCGTTTCGAAGCCCCGGACGTACGACGCCTTCCGGACGTCCGACACCTGTGAGCTGATTTCGTGTTGGGCCGCAGCCCATGTACCCCTTCGCCCCCTAGACTATATGTACTCTTTCCTCCCCACCTTTCTAGGTTTAGCATTGGTTTAGCTCATATTTGTGTGAGAGCCTTGCTCATCCACTTGGATACTTCTCCTCGGAGTTCACGACCTCTTCGGAGAAGATCCCCCAAGCGGATTCAAGACCCCTTTCTAGGGAAGATCATCAAGACCCCCGTACGGAGAAGAACGGTTCCTTTGTATCCTTACCTTTGTTGATTGTGGATCATGTGTTACTCTTTGTTCTCGGGGATCTAGCACTTGTGTGATTGATTCCTTGTTGGTTTAGTGATTCTCTCTCGTTTTCCCCATGTTTCCCCTTTGTGCTTCCGCGTGTTCTTCGTGATTCCCCGTAGGATCCACTCCAAACGTGAAAGATCGTCACCATAGGGTTCCGCCCTACATCACTAGGGGTGCCAAAATGTACTCTGCATGCACCTCTCTTAGCCATGCCCCTTCCAGCTATGCTTCTTGAGTTCATTGATTCAATCCTCTTCCTCTCAAGCTCTCCCCTTTTGTCCTCAGCTGCACCTATTGCATCCACAATAGCATCACCAACAAGAACCCTATTTTCAACCAGATGTTGCACATATTGTAGCTCCAAGCGCCAGAAATCACAGGTGACCTACATAAAAAATTACATCTTTATTTCACATAAACAAATCAAGGCATGTCTTGATAAAACAGAGGAACACAACAAATTTAGTTAACCAAAATTGTTTAGTTAACTGAAAAAGTTCAGTTAACTATTATGTGCAACCTGATGCAGTACCAACAACTCCTTACAGATCAAGCATCAAGTGAAGAAGATCAAGCACACATGATTAAAATTGAACATGACCACAAAGGATTAAAATCGAACATACCACACTTATAGTGTGTTTGCTGCACCTGTAGAAGACCCACCCATCGTGCTCGTCGGTGCTTGAGCGGTAGAACTTGACCTGCTCGCCATAATTCGGGCACCCGTTCAATGGAACAACAACAGAGCGGCCACGCAGTCCAGAGCGCACGGAGCTCAGGACTATGGCGGCCATGCCGGCAGACGGAGTTCCTACAGTCAATGGCTGCGACAGCGGTGGAGGGCGACGACAATGGCTGCGACGGCTGGGAGGGAGTTTGGGAGCTAGGGTTGGGAGAGAAGAGAGCGAGGGGGGCAGGATCCGAACAGGTGAGCGGCTCGGTCTGATCAGGTGAACGGCTCGGTCCAACCAGGTGAGGGTGGGGGAACTCTTTTGTTCTGGCATTTTTGCCAGAAAAAACCGAACGGACATGACAATCAACACACATGTGGCAAGTGTTGACTTGGGCCAGATCAACACGTACATATAAGAAATCGTAGAATGAACCGTAGGTGACCTCTAGAACAAGTTTAGTGATTGTATTTTGGGTATTTCTAACTTTTTTTGCATGGTAATACGTGTCTCATTTATATAGAATAAAGATCAAGTTACAAGGCACATAAGCACCGATCATCCATGACTGAAAAGATAGGAAGATCCTATGCAAAATACCAGCGCCTGTCCCTTTCCTTCGACACCACCAAAGCGGCCACCAAAGGGTAAAAAGACAGATCACCTCTTCGCCCAAGCTCGACGCGGCTCCATCGCTGATCAACAGCTTTACGGACCTCCAAAATAGTTTGCCAAAAGCAAAACCATAGCCGTTGAAAGAATCAGACCGGGGCAACATGTCCCCGGACACGCCATCGAACTTCAGAACTGACACCCTCACATGACGACGACATCGGAGAAGGAAACCAGAACTGCCCGCCTTCGACCACAGACCCAACACAAGATACTCCATATTCCAGCTGTCACTTGCGTAGACAACCGCGTGCGCGTACTCCTGAACGACAAGACCTCCCTGTTCCACCATGACGTCGGATACAACGCCACAGCAACGGGGACAGAGCAGAATGAGAGACACACCTGATGGAGTCGCCACCGCCGCCTCGTCAACACCATCCATGAACCCTAACTCTGTCGATCTGAGGGATTGACAGAGACACAATGCCATCAACTCCGAGACGCCGCCATGAAGGACACCGTCGGTGTGGGAGTGGGGTTGAGGCAGATTTATTCGTCCGGACGCCGCTCCCACCACCCCAACGACGCAACACGACCTACAAATCCAAAACCTAACTACAGAGCGGAGGAACGGGGTCCCCCTCCCTCCTGCCGCCGAAGCAGCAGCCGAAGGAAGAGGGGGCCAGCGCATCGGCCGGTGGAGATCGAAGAAAAAAGTGCCTCGCCCTAGTCGCCTGGTGGCGGCGGCGGCTAGGGTAGTGCCTCCTGTATGTCGGGTATTTCTAACTACAGAGAGTAAAGTAACCACCAACGACACGTATTACCGTGAAAAAAAAAGAGTTATACGCCGTGTAGTGAATTTCTCCCGGGGAGAAATAGCTCTCTGTTGTGGCTCCGGAACAGACCAAAACCGGCCGCAACAAGATTTAGCTTCAAAAAAAACTGTGGCGCTAGGTATCCCTAAAAAAAACAAACAAACTACGGCGCTAGGTTTGCGCCGCCAGCTCTCATCGTCGCCTCCGGCGGCCGGTCACCGGAGTGCGTCTCCGTCGCCTCGCCCTAGCCACTCCTCCCCTTCGTTCTAGCGAGCACCAACGCCAGCCGTGGCCTGGGCTTGAGCCGTGGTCTCCTCCGTCGGTCCCGACCAGCGAGCACGCCTCCTTCAGCCATCTCCTCCCCTCCCGGCCTCCTCGCAGCACCGGTCGCAGCACTACTTCCACGCCTCCTCTACACCAACAAGGGCAGCACCAAGGTAGCCTTCCATTGTTCTTCTTCTTTTTTTTTTGCTTGATAGATCAATCTCTCTCTGCTTGGTTCTGTTATGCCGAAAAGGGTTATTTACAATGTCAATAGCAGCTTCTTTGTCACAGTAGGCTTGTACTTATACAACCGCAGCTTTGTTAGGAGGATCTGCATCCATAGTAACTCACATATGCTGTAGTTGACCGAGCCACCACACTTTGTTCTTTTTACTTGGCCATGAAATTACGTTTCCGCAACAAATGCACAAGTAACAGGATGGTGAGCAACGGCCATCTAGGGAACCAACCCAATCAACATAGGTGCACTCAACTTGCAAGTCCCCTTGTCTGGTACTCCCTCCATTCCTATATATAAGTCTTTTTAGAGATTCCAATATGGACTACATACGGAATGAATGAATCTACACTCGTGTAGATTCATTCATTCCGTATGTAGTCCATATTGGAATCTCTAAAAAGATTTATATTTAGGAACGGAGGGAGTATAAAAGAGACCTTTCCCTTTGCATCATTTTGAGCTGATTTTGGGTCATGCATGTACTGGCTAACTACGTTCACAACAAAGGCAATGTCTGGACAGGTATGAGGTAAATATATTAACCTTCCAACTAATTGGTAGCGCTCCCAGCATCATTGCATAACCGGTTGTTTTGCCCAATAGGTGTAGCGGCAGGTCAACAACCAAACACAGATGTTTCCTTGAATGGATCCAAGATATATTTTGGCTATGAGAGAAAATACCCTTGGACCCTTGTGAGACCTCTATACCTGTATACCAAGAAAATATCTTAGTTGTACCAAATCCTTCACTTCAAACTCATGTGCAAGATGATATTTAGATCTGCAACTTTCTTGGAATCATCCGGAGTAATGATAATGTCATCGGCATATACTATCAGTTGGAAGATTGTATTCCACCGGATGATTACACTGATGTTCATAGGGGTATTTACACAAGAGTTATAACGGGAGGATAGATTTGTTTCAACAGAAATACAGAATCCTCCTAAAGCTACGTGACCGTGGCCGTCGTGCGGGGTGAGCAGGCAGCAACCGCGTAACTCGCACGTAATGGTATGTGACGTGTAGGAGTCTGACATGTTCCAACACCCCCGCAGTGGAAACGTGATTCAGGAGCATGTTGAGGCTGTTCCAAAACTCGTTGAAGATGACCGGCGCCAGTCCTTTGGTGTAGATGTCAACAAATTGGGATGTAGTGGGGACATGTTGGACCTTGATGTCGCTAATGCTGACCCACACGAGCATGAAATGCAGGTCTATCTTGACGTGCTTTGTATGTTGGTGTTGAACCGGGTTGCTCGAGAGGTAGATAGATGTCGTTGATGTTGTTGCAACAGACGATGGTGGCACGCCGCGGGGGTCGCTGGAGCTTTGTGAGAAGTTGACGGAGCCAATAGGACTCGGTGACGCCATTCAAGACTGTGCGGTACTTCGCCTCCGCACTAGAGCGCGACACGGTGTCCTGCTGTTTAGACGGCTATGACATGAGGTTTTGCCCAAGGAAGACGCAAAACTCGAACATAGATCGCCGCGTGTCAGGGAACCTGGCCCGGTTGGCGTCGAAGTAAGCCACAAGATGAGGGGTGCGGTGTTCACATGAAGCTGAAGCTTGAGGTGTGCACGTAGCGCATTATTTGTTTGACCAACTAGAGATGTGGCTCGTGTGCGTCCTGCATGAAGACGCACGCCTGCTGAACGACATGCGTCAGGTACAGGTGCATGCGCGTCAGTGTCAGGTATTGGAGCACCCCGGCCAAGCTCTGGTACAAGACTAGTGGAGTCTGGTGCACCGTCGTTGGCAGACAGTTTGGCGCACGCGTCGAGTGAAGTGCAGACCGGGCAAGAGTTCAACATGCTTATGCACTCCAAGATTTCCAGGGCGTACTGGTGCTGGGTGAGCGAGGGCCCAGCTGTAGTGCATTGCATGTTGACGCCAAGAAAATGGTGAGGCTTGCCAAGGTCTGTCATGGCAAATTCTTGGTGAAGTGAATCCATGATGATACAGAGAGTATCAGTGGAGTGCATTGCACGTTGACGCCAAGAAAATGGTGAAGCTCGCCAAGGTCTGTCATGGCAAATTCTTGGTGGAGTGAATCCATGATGATACAGAGAGTATCAATGGAGCTTGTCGTCAGGATGATGTCATCCATGTACATAAGTACATATGTCTTCGCATTGCAACGATGATGGTTGAAAAGGGAGCTGTAGTTCCTAGATGTGAAGCCGAGCCCGGTGAGGTGCAAGGTAAACCACGCGAACCATGTGGACAATGTCTGTTTCAATTCATAAAGCGAGTATTGGAGTGAGCAGAAGTGGTGAGGGCGATTGGTGTATATGAAGTCATAGGGCTGCTCACTGTAGACGACTTCGTCCAACTGTCGCTCACATCCAATTGATGGATGGGCCAATCGTTGGAGACAACAAAGCTGAGGACGACATGGATCGTGGACGGCTTCACCATTGGGCTGAAGGTCTCGGTGTAGTCCACACCGCCGTGTTGGATGAACCCCCGAAGCAGCCATTGTGCTTTTTGCCATGCAAGTGTGTTGTCTTGATGAAACTTGTGCCAATAAATCCATTTGCCGTTGACGCCATTCATGTGACGAGGAACTGGACACCAAGTGTTATTCTGTAACAATGCGTTATACTTGTCTCGCATCGGGGCATACCAATGGGAATCTTCTACAGTGAAGCGATAAGAGGGGATAGGAGAGATACACGTAGTATTGAGGTTGGTTTGATTTTTAGAAAGGGAAAATCCCGATTTAGTGCGCGTGATCATGCAATAGTCGTTAATGGGTGGATCTACTGGTATCACATGCACTACTCAGAGCTGAGCTTCATGCTGAACTTCCTGAGGCTGCCGAAAGTCTTGGTCAGATTCGTTAGCAGATTCCTTTTTACGGGTCTTGATGACTACGTCGTCGACGTAGGGTTGCACATTCTTCCTGATTTGCTGGTGGAAGCATTTCTAGATGCAACACTGGTATGTAGCCCCTGCGTTCTTTAGGCCAAAGGGCATTGAGGTATAGCAGAAAGCACCGAACAACGTGATGAATGACGTCTTGATCTCACCTCCTTCTTTCATCTTGATTTGATGATATCCTGAGTATGCACCCAGGAGGCAAAGCACCTCATACCCGGTGATCGAGTCGATGACCTGATCCATGCGCGTTCTTAGGGAAAGCTTTTTCAGGCTAGTGTAGTCGATACACATTCTCCATTTCCCATTCAAATTGAGGACGAGGACTGATGAGGCACAAACTAGCAAGATGCTAAATTGCGCGGGACGCGGCCCGATCTTCCACAGTACTTGTGAAACAACAATGAACGACCGCAGCAATAGTCGCAGAAGAAATAGACACAAGAAAAAAGCCTTCGGATAAAACAAAAAGTAAGAAGCCATAGGATAAGACTTGCACTTAAATTGGTACGAGATCAGACGCGTGTACAATAGCATATCCCTAGGATTCGCAGGAACACATCCTTGGTCCCTCCCGACGTGAGGCCTTTTCTTTTGTTTTTATTCAACTCCAAACTAAAACAAATCTGACCGCGATACAAAACTGAACATGCCTAATATATAGGCGACGCAAACCAGCCGCAAACGGCGTACCAAACTCTAACTGACTTGATCACGTACTAAAAAACAAGGACACACACTTAATTAATAAATACACTAATTAATCTTTCCGGCCACGTTGATTACATAGGACTTGTTTAGAAAAGAAAGGACTTTGCGTACTACCAAACGGAGGAGGCACCAACATCCATTTATCTTGGAGGAATCCTGAAGTTTGGTTGAGAATATCCTTTTCGGTTCGACTGGTGGATCACGAAGTTAAACGTACCGATCTGTAACACATTTGGTCGATCATATCTTGAATGCTCCATACTTCCATCTGAATATATTGTCGAGCGCGTCTTTTGTTCAGCACGTGGAGCAGCACCAAGTAAACCTGCTGTGTTTTGCACTGGAGAAATAATAGAGCCATTGTTAGGCTGGGCTGGCGAACTAGTCCTGGTGGTATACTTCCAGAATAAAGCTGTCCGCCAGGAGTCACGCTATCTCTTCTCTGAAGCGTTGAAGGTCCTGTTTGACGGGCTTCGCATCCTTGAAGACATTCAAGGAATGTTCGGCGATATCCCTTAAAACTCTGGGCATGTTGGAGGCCTGCCAAGCGAGTACGTCTCGGTTTCTTAAGGGAAATGGACGAGCTCTCCTTTTTGCTTAGGCTAAGATTTGCGCTGATATGAATGATCGTGGCGGGGTCCTCCTGATCGATGGAGATTTCTTTGGTGTCTTGCTCCGCCTGGAAGGGCGAAGAACTTTGGCCCTTCCTAGCCGACATCAACTCCTAGGCGATTTTTGGGAGATCTCCTGTTTGATGGCTTCGAATTCAGCTGCAGGTACTAACGCACCAACACACCGTATGCTTTCCTGATTGCACTGGGGAGCATGCCTGACATCCCCTTGCACAATGATGCTTCTTCTAAGGCCCGACATCTTGAGCTGGAGATGGGCATAATGGGACACCACCATGAACTTGGCATAGCAGGGCCGCCCCAATATCGTGTGGAAGGAGCCTCGCAAGTTTGTGACCTCGAAACACAAAGGTCTCACTGTCTCGATCCTGTAGTTGTCGGGGTGCCGAATAACAGTTAGGTCAACTTGCCTCACCGTGATGACATGGTGTCTAGGGATAATCTCATGGAAGGGTGTACCGGCATGTACAATTTGTGAGCGGGGGATCCCCATCTTGGCGACGGTGTCGACATAGAGGATGTTGAAACTGCTTCCGCCGTCCATCAGCGTCTTTGGTAAGCCGTACTCTTGCAACGATGGGGCCAAGGATCATGTGGTACCTGCCTGGCTGAGGGACATGCTTGGGATAATCTTCGACCCCAAAGGTGACCAGGGTCTGTGACCACTTCAGGAATTGTGGGGCGTTAGGCTTCTTTGTCCGAAGCTCCCGCCCTATGAGCATGGTGCTGCGTTTGTCTTGCGGCTTTTTGGTTTGTTGAAGACTGAGTGGCACCTGCGATCGTTCGGTTGGGATCTCGGGCTGCACAAGGTGTGCACCATGGCTAAGATCCCGATCGAAGGGGGCCTGCCACCTCTCCGCATGGGGTGAGGGGTGCGTCCATCGTCCTCAATTCCGAGATCAAGGTGCTTGCTGCCTTGTCGTCTGGCTGACTTTGCTTCCTCGCCGTTGAAACTTGTCGGCTTGGCGACTATTGGGTGCGACCAACGGCCGGGTGTTGCGTCCGCAGCCGCAATTTGCTTGTGCTGTCAGCCACGAAGTTCAGGCTCCCAAAGTGGAATGCTTGACCATCAGGGGAGGAGACGATGAGGGTCAAATTCCCCTTCGTGTTGGGGACAAATCACAAGGAGCCGAAAGAGGGCCTCCTTCCAGGTGTGAAGGCGCCAATCCGATTTGATGGATCTGCGTGCACTGCTCAGTGTTTTGTTTAGACAGTGCCGTTGAGAGACGGGTGATTTGGTTGAAGGGGCTTGCGAGCAGCGGGTCAATATGGTGGGACATGGAACAGGGGAATCACCCAGGTTCGGACCCTCTGGGAGGAGGTAAGACCCTACCCCTGCCTCTAATGTGTGTATTGTTTGGGGCTCGCCAGTGGTCAGGGAGAATGCCAGAGAGACTTGTCTCTAGGGTTACCAACTCAGCTCTCTGGGCGAAAGAGAGGGAGATGATTGTTGGATTCTTTTCTGAGAGGGGATCCTCCTCTAGGGTTTCCTCGCCTTGTAACTCTAATTGGGCTTAGGTTACATTACATGATCCTAGTGGTGGTGGTGGGCCGAGCTACCATGTTTGACCCATTGATGTCGACGGCGTCCTTTTGGGATTCCGTTTCCCCTGATCTCCCGAGTAATGCTTCTTTGCTGCCTACTCGTGTCCCTCCTGAGTAGGTGCCGTCGATTATCCTTCTCCTCGTCACATACGGTTCATCAAACATGTTGCTGTTTTTAGTGCTTCCCTGAAAAAGAATTTTAGGCACGTTCATTGTGAAGATAAGTGAGCATGCAACCTCAAGCAAATGTCTGTTTTTATGCTCCGCAACACCATTTTGTTTTTTTTTTGAGAAAACGCAAAAAGGCTTTTGCGTTTCATTATATTGAAAAGAGAGGGATAGTTTGTTACATCCTCCTAGGAGGCACCATTACAGGCGAGAAATGTAGTTTGATGTTCAATGCCATTTGAGGCAAGGAATCGTTCAAAGTCCTGGTTGATATATTCCGAACCATTGTCTGAACGTAAGCTTTTAATAGTTGATCAGCATCACTACATCTGTTAGCACATTCTGTAATGCAATCTATCTTTTGAGTAACAACAGGAATAACACATGAATTGTAAATTCCTTGAATTTCTTTTTCATCCTATATATGGTAACTTGTCAATAACATAGCTAGCTAGGGATAACAGCAATCAGGCAGCCTACAAGCGATTCCTTCAACAACCTTTTACCCAGAAACACACACAACCACAATATTGTTAGCAGAAAAGTACTCCCTCCGTTCCATAATTCTTGTCGTTGTTTTAGTTCAAATTTTATTGTATACCTTTAGTAATCTCTAGCTCTTATCCCGCCTTGGAGCCTAGCGATGGACAAAATTCTGCTTTACGGAGATTTCTATCAAGAATTCATCAAGATGTAGAGTCCATCATGCACGGTCCAGTCCCCAACAGTCTCCCTGTCTCTAGCTCCTGAAAAGCACAACAGGTAGGATCAAACCAACCCCTACAATTCAGGGATTTAGTAATAGAGCTAGCTAACTGACAAGTGGTTGACTCAAAATTTAGGAACATGTAGGAGAAGAGATAAGGACAATGTCTTGGTGCACCTAACAGATCCACGTCCTGTAATATGTGGAAGAACTACTACTGACCTAACCCTAACTAGAAGAACGCCCGTGCGTTGCAACGGGGCCACATTAACTTTAAGAGTTCAAAATTAATATTCTCATACGTATCAAGTGACATCGGCGACCTTTTTTTACCATCAAATCCTCTCACACACACTCTTCCTCCCTCTTCATCACTCTCTCTCCCCCTCTCCCTTTCTCTCTCTCTCTCTAACACACACACATATCCATCTTATTGGGTACGGGACCATAATCCATCTATTTCACACACACACACACGCTAGTGCAAAACAATATGGATTATGTGTATTATATTTTCCACCACAACTGAGGGAATTAATTTCATGTAAATCGGCCAGCCACAGCTCCAAGAATACGTGGAGGAGGTGGCCCGGGTCGGCGTCGGCGCCATCCGGCGCGGGTCACGGGCCCGCTTCCAAGTGTGTCTGCGCGTCGGCCACCCACGCCGGGTCCTTCAAGTGCCGCTTTCACCGCACCAACTCCCAGTGCCACGGCCACGGCCAGGGCCAGGGAAGCCGCCCTTCTTCGCCCCCTTCACCGGCCGCGGCCAACGCGGTGCCGCGGTACCCGGCCTCGCCGTCCTCGTCCTCCGGCACCGTCGCGACCCAGTGACGCAGCCCAAGCATCGGCCTCGAGAATCAAGAACGCTCGACAACGGAGAGGGAAGGGAAGATCATATACATGTCATAAGAAAGAGAGTTTATTTACTGCTCCCTCGATGTATTGTTTCCTTTGTTTGGAGATTGATTACTATCCCTGAGTTAAGGTAAGGTTAATGTGATTGAGCGATTTTTCTGAAAATCAATTATTTGTTTTCTAATTAATGTGATTGAGTGATTTAAGGTACTTCCTCCGTCACGGTTTAGAAGGCACAATTAAATTTGCGTGCGTTTCCATAATAGACAAGGTTTAGGGCGCATTGCATTTATTTCTAGTAGCTAATTAGTACTCCGGAATACTATTTCTATATGCATGCGTAGTGTGAATGTTATTTTTTAGCCCATCTCACAACCAATAGATAACAACCTAGGTCCTAGAGAATTTCCAAGCGTGCCTTCTAAACCGTGACGGAGGGAGTAGGGTTAATTAATTTAGATTTGATCTTTAGAGATTGTTCGTGATTGATTCTACATTACTAAATAACTTGCGCCAGTATGGAAAAGTATGGAAAGTTCTGATCTGTTTAGATTTCTTTCGAGGGTGACGCGAAAATAAACCGATGAAGTGGGGGGAGGGGACAAAAAAAATCTACGAAAAAAAACCAGTGAAGGTGGGGGGAGGTACCAAAATAAACCATGGGAGGTGGGACGAAAAAAAACCAGGAAGTGAGACTACCAACTGCTCCATTAGGAGTAGAGATTACTGGAAAGTAGATAAAAGTAAATGATAATATTCTTCTCTGCTTTATTGAGAGGGGTCGGCCCCTTTATATAAAAGACAAGACTTGGCCAACTAGCTGGTAAATCTATTCAAACTCTAATACTATCTCTAAACTGACTGGACTGTTTCCTAACAAAGATGCTTAATCAACTAGGACTCTAATTAAGGGATAAGACTCCACGTTTGATGCACTGGTCCACATAACATCTCTCCCTTCCTTGAAAAACAGCTTGTCCGCAAGCTGTAGGTTGTCAATTGCCTCCCAGGGGACCTTGGTCATAGTCATCAGCCTCGATGAAGATGAGCCGCGCGCATCCGTGACGCTGAACATAAATCTCGTTGCAGTTGAAGCAAAGGCCCTAGCGACGACGTTCTGCTAACTCTGCTGGAGTGAGGCGACGAACCTGCTGTGGTGGGGTTGGGTCTGGAGTGGTTGATGTCAGAACAGGTGCTAGTGACACTGGCAGGGAAGGTATTGTAACTGCGTTGACAGCAGGAAGAGCTGAGGGGCACAAGGGCTCTGTAGGACCAGAAGGCTGGTGTGGTGACGTTGTTGGAGGGAAATGTCGCTGCTCATAGGCCTTGGGGAAGAAGATGGCGGTGTGGAGGTCAGATGGCCGCTGAAGCTTGACGTCAACACGAAGACCATCGGGCAGCCCTGCTGTGTACAGAAACCGTTGTTGGGACGGTTTTAACGGCTCATTGTTGTGGCACATGAGTGCTAGAGACCTGCTGGTGTAGTCGGCAACTGAGGAAGTGAACGGCAGATGTGCCAACTCGCCCAAAGGGTTGGCGCGGAGTGACAGCCCAAACTGAACATGGCAAGCTTCCTTGAACTGCTCCCATGCCGGCATGCGGAATTCGCTCTCGAGCTGCAAGTACCAGAACTGAGCGTCATTTGTGAGGTGGTACGCTGCAGTCCAGACATTGTCAGCCTCGGCCGTGCGTTGTCCACGGAAAAACTGATCGCACCTATGGAGCCAACCAAGAGGATTGGCCGAACCATCATACCTCGGGAAGTCGAGCTTGTGGAAGCGAGGCACACCTGAACCAGAACCTGAGCCGAGGTGATTTTTTGGCAGGGGTGGAAGGGAGGTGATGGGCGGGGTGGATCCATAGATGGGTTGTGTAGGGGGGCGAGGCCATAGTGGTGTATGAAATCTGTTGGCAGGTGGAGATGTGAAGGCAGTAGAGGCGGCTGCAAAAATCTGCTGCTGCCGCTGATGGTAGGGTGGCTGCTGCTGATGGTGGGGCTGCTGGTAGGTGGGTGGCAAATTTGGGGTAGGGTTTGGGGTGGGATTTGGGCTGTAGGGTGAGAGTGCCAAGTGGCCCAGATTGATATTAGGGGGTGGCTGTGGCGAGTAAGGAGATGGCTGGAGGTGGTAAAAGGGTGCTGGAATGATCTGAGGGTGGTTGGCAGCAAAAGTGAGGGGGTGGTGGGGGTGGGCAATCTGCCCGCCGGGTGGAGGTCTGCCGCCGACGGTGATTTCCTCGCTGGAAAAGGGGACACCAGAGGTGCTGTTGGCGAGGGGAAGTACGATGGGCGAGTAGTCGTTGGGGAGGAGGGCCTGACCCGCGGAGGTGGCGGCTGCTGCAGCCTTGGAATCTGGAGGTGGGGGCAGGGCCGGCAGCCGCTGCTCGAGCGCCGTCGAGCGCTGCACCAGCCTGGCGAGGAGCGTCTTGTCCTCCTCTCGTTGACGTGCGAAGGCCTCCACTTGCTTCGTGATGATCTTCATCTGCTCCACAGCCTCGATCTCGATTTCTTTGCCCCTCATTGTAGATGGATCTGATACCAAATTGGAAGAACTACTACTGAACTAACCCTAATTACTGAAGGGCAGCCCGGTGCATGTAGCTCCCGCTTGCGCAGGGTCCGGGGAAGGGTCCGACCACTTTGGGTCTATTGTACGCAGCCTTCCCTACATTTATGTAAGAGGCTGTTTCCAGGCTAATCCTAATTACTGAAAAGTAGATAAAAGTAAACGACAATATTCTTCTCTGCTTCATTGAGAGGGGTCGGCCCCTTTATAATAGACAAGACTTGGCCAACAAGCCGGTAAATCCATTCAAACTCTAATACTATCTCTAAACTGACTGGACTCTTTCCTAACAAAGATGGTTAATCAACTAGGACTCTAATTAAGGGAATTAAGGGATAAGACTCCACGTTTGATGGGCTGGTCCACACAACAATATGTGCCATGGATCCATCAGGTACACGTACCTTATCCTTTCCTGAACAAGGTGTATAGGAAGTGAATATATTTGAAGCTCCTGTCATGTGTTTAGTAGCTCCTGCATCAATAATCCAAGATTTGATTGTGTTGTAGAACTGTGGGCCTGGTGAGGTGTCATAGCTTGGTTCTTCCACAGCCTCGATCTCATGCAAGCTAGATTCAGCTTTTGAGGAATCCTGGGAGGAAGACAAGTCTTCTGAGAGTCTAAGCTTGGAGGTGAAACCCTCAAGAGCTCGCACATCTACCACCTACAACTGGTAGCCCCCCCCCCCTCCCCCCGCGGATGTAGTCAGATTAGCTTGTCTTGTATGAGCTCCCTCATCTCCCCCTTGGCTGAGACTTTCATTTTCCCCACCAAATTTGATAGCCATGCAGCTCAAAGCATGTATCCTTTGTGTGTCCAACAGGCTTTTTGCAGTGGCTGCAAAAGAGTTAGCTTTTATCTATTTTATCAAAGTACTTGGGAGCACCATGAGCTTGCATGGACAGGGCTGCACGTGCATCTGCTTTTTCTTGACCATGCTCCTTGGGTTGAGCAAGACGTGTCTCCTCAACCACACTGGAAATGATATCGTCAAGGCTTAGCCATTTAGTTTTGGATAATATTAGCTGACGAAGGAGATGAAACTCCTGATTTAGGCCATCAAAGAAAAGCTTGCCCACAAATGGTTCAAAGCAGGTATGGTGAGCAGCCATGTCATTCTTGTCAACAGGTGAAAAGGCTGATAATAATGCAACTCCCTGTACAATCTCTTCATTTCACCTGCATATTCGGTCATTGAATTTGAGCCTTGCTTCAAGTTAGTCAACTCCTGCATAATGCGAGTAGCCTGCATCTTATTTGATTTTCCTGAAATGCTTCTCCAAAGCTTTCGATACTTCAAATGCAGTGTTCATGGTCTCAACTTGTTCTCGAATCGGTGGTTCCCTGCTTGCTAATAATCAGACCAACACTTGTCATTGATCTGTTTTGTGCTAGTGCCACTTTTCAGTTTCTGTTCATCAGCACTAACCAATGAGCAATTATTCATAAACATGAGAACTCAGAATTAACTGGGCATGTCATGCCCAGCTGATGTAATTGCCCGGTAGGTGCATACTTGACTGCTTTAGGTACCACTTTGAGTTGTTGCTGCTGCTCAAATACTTTTGCTTAAAATTTCATACAACTTATTCACACTAGAATCCCCTGATTCCCCTTCCTTGGATCTGCCGTGACTACCACGACAAATAAAAGGAACCAGTCACACAGGACTTGATTTTGTAGCACTCCACTAACAACAATACACTAGCGCAAACGCTGATGGCAAGTAGATGTAGTACTAGTACGAGTTGTTCTCGAATGCACAGAGGCAGCACAGGCAGAGTATTTTAATCCGGCCACCAAGCAAAGATGAGCTTTACAACAGCACTAATCACAATTGTCCAAAGGCAACCGCACTTACTATTACCTTCTCACAGAGATGGCCAAATGCAGCGATGAAGAAAGTAAAATGTACTTGTATGCACGCCTGGCCAAATCGCATGGGATAAGCACCGGCAGAAGTACTAAATGCACGTACCACTACCAATCAGCTGGCCTTAGCAATCAATTGGACACCCAACAAGCCTGCATACTGCTTAGACATGGACAAGGCAGCAGCACCAAGTATTTCCCGGCGGTAGCACACACATCCAGTTTTCATCACCGGCTGTCTGCGCAGCCGCACCGAACAGTGGTCAGCAATGTGATAGGCAGCAGTATGCCAGTCGCGCCGCTCCTTGCTTCAGCTTTGAGACGATGCAGTGGCAACTCGCGATGACAAAGAGGAGTGCATAGCAACCAACACCCACAGCGACACAACACCGCAATCGGCCTCCACGAAGGTCCAAATCACAGCGAAATCACATGGCATTAACCTGTCCTGATTCCATGTTGGAAATCATCCATGATTTGAGGAGATTAGTGTTAGGGATTGGAGGGAGCCATGGAGAGAACTAGGGGAATTTCTGGACACGATCCCCACTCCCTGTATTCAATGTGTATATTTTACTCTCTTAAGGAATTACACATTTATAGTACTCATACATCAACAGTATGAAGTAGATAACCTGCTTGTGTTTATAGTTATATGAATTTGAGGATGAATGTCTTTAATTCTTTCACCCCACAAAGGTTTAGATTTGCAATCTTGTTGTGTGATGCAGTTAAGGTTCAACTTAGACATCACCGCAATCTGAAGTGTAGGAGTGCCCCTGAAGTTACCATGGCCGATGTGAGTGGACCTACTGCTAATTTGACATTTTATTGGAAGAGAACATTTTATATACATCTATTTAGATTTTTAGTTGCACTAACCAATGATATTTTCATTTTTAGATTGCTCCTGGTTCCATCAACTTCCACAGGAACATCGAAAATTGTGTGGTTCGGATAGTATATCGTGTGGATGGAGATGTTGTGAAATCTACACTGGGTGTTGTGGTTTCAGTTGGGAGAGGCTACTGTGACATTGTAGCAAGGAATTCTATATTGGAAGTGAAGAAACCGAATCGAGTTCGGGTTTATTTTCCTAATAATGACAGAGTTCGTATTACATCATCTGAGGACCTTGGCAATAACATTGGCATGTTCCATATCTTGGGTAATGATCTACAAGTAGCTCCAATGGTGCTTAGTTCTCAGGACCCTCTTCCAAATGAGACTATATATCTCTTCACATACAAATCATTTGGAAGACAGTGTGCAATATTACCCCCAGGAAATGTGACTAGGTGAGTTTCTCAAACCTACCTTTAGTGTTTTGTACTTCCTTTGTAAAGAAATATAAGTGTTTAGATCACTACTTAGTGATCTAAACGCTCTTATAATTCTTTACGGAGGGAGTAGCATATAATTTTATTCTTATCTACTTTTTTTGTTGTTGTTAAAAACAGCATTGCTGGATGTCAGCTTAAACATGATTCTACAACTCCTGCCGAGGTTGATGAAGAAGATAGTGATGGGGAAATTCTAGTTAATGCTAGAGGCGAACTTGTTGGTATTGTTGATGAAAAACACCGTCAACATGCCACTACTTCAAGAGTAATAAGAAATGCACTCAATAAGTTGGGAGGTTAAAGCTGAATAGGCCAAAGATCTATTGGAATTCCTTTTGAGTGGATATTTGTAATGTGAAGTAACATTTTGGTTTCATGAATTTCGCCACAATGGTTATTAATGGTATCAAGCTGAATGCTTTGTGTGCCTGTCGTTTGGTAGTACCTGGAAATAGACGGGCGATGAAATATCTTGGAGAAATAATTCATCAAATGTGTCCTAACGCACATATTATGCTCTCCAAATATACCAGCAATCGCATTATAAAATAACATATGGTTCCTAATATTCCCTGCATGCTAACTCTTACATGATTCCGTGTAGTGTTATATTCCCTATAGTGATCTACTCCCTCCGTCCCAAAATAAGTGTCTTAAAGCTTTAGTATAATTTTATACTAGAGTTAGTACAAAGTTTAGACATTTATTTTGAGAGAGTGTCTCAAGCTTAGTACAATTTTATATTAGAGCTAGTACAAAGTTTAGACATTTATTTTGAGATGAAGGGAGTAAAACAGTGATCTACTTACTCCGTCTCAAAATTAGTGTGTCAAAGCTTAGTATAACTTTGTACTAGAGTTAGTAAAGTTGAGGCACTTACTTTGGGATGAAGGGAGTAAAACGTACTCAGCATTATAACTGTTTATAGAGAGAGTATGATATAACACCTATAAAAATACTTCCACTCATCTAGCAATCCTACATGTGTATATAAACTCTTCCATTGCTCATACGGTTGTTCACTCGAAAGTCACAACCGAGGAAGGTGAAATCAAGGAGCTTGACCTCAAGATTGTCCTATCCAATTACGAAATCGTTGTTGCTGGTAGTGGCTTCGAAGATATGATTTTCTTCCCCGGATAAAAATTACGAAATCAAGGAGCTCATACGGTTGTTCACTCGAAAGTCACAACCGAAACAGTGATTTTCTTCCCTGGATAAAAATTACCGTGATGTTTGGACCTAATTTATCAGGTAAGCGGTTCGTATATTACCATATTATTTTACGCATAAGTAACTGAAGATATGATTTTAAGAAAGAAAAATCCCAGGTCAAAGTTATCACATTGTCTGTGCCTAAGTTATCTGGTCTATGGTGCGCATATTTTCATGCTATTTATATTGAAGTCATCAAGTTGTGTATTTAACCACTATTTTCTGCCGGGTCAAAAATAACGTGAGTATTATGTACCACTGAAGATGCCGGAGTATATTTAAGCAACTTTTTTCCGGGTCAAAGTTAACATAATATTTGTTCATCAAGCTATGAGATGTATATCTCGCCAAAACAAGTCGTTTTCGTGGGCCGGACCACTAGCACGCTATAAGGATGTTTGTACAAAAGTTACCACGATGTTTGTATATAAGTGATCAAGTTTGTTATGCGTGAGTTACCATGCTATTTACACATAAATTATTGTCAAACAACACTCCCCCACTGGACCAAAATTATCATGTATACGGTACTTATGTTATCATGCTATTTTCACACAAGTTACCGGGGTGTGTTTCAAAAATGGGTTTTCACCTGATCGAGGTTTCTACAATATTTGTACAGAAGTTATCAAGGTTGTGGTGAATAAATTATCATGTTAAGACCATGAACTCAGCTCACATCTATGTACAAAGAGTACAAGAGTCTACTATGTCAAACCGTGAGGTCAACTCATATCTCTAATATATTTTTGATAAAAATGTATGTTTTGTACATTTTTTGGTAAAAAGTTTGTAAGAAAAAACGAAAACGACAGCAGAATAACAATCGATCAGATCTGTGAGTAGAAGAGTCTGCCTCAACTTGAAGGTATGAAAAATATCTAACATGAATCAAATCACAACATAGAGTTTTTTTAGGTGGTTGCTGGTAGATTCCTAATACTGCTTGGTCTGTCAAATCCGAGGTTCGACTCCCCCAACACTCCTTTTTTAGCGAAATTAAAAAGAAGACAACCCAAAAACGCGTCTTGGAGTTGGGCAGGGAATGAGCGGGAATTACGGATTGAGCGGGGACGAGCGAGACGTGCGGGAATTGTGGATCGGGAGCGGGCGGGAGCGGGGGCGATCGTAAAGAAATCAAAAGAAAAAAAACAGGCGGGAGCGATCGTACGTGCCTGTCGCTAACTGCCAGTCGACATGAAAATAGCATTCTCGTTAAGAAAAAGAGAATTGCCTAGTTAATTAATGGAAAATCGGGCGAAAACCGATACATATGTGCCACATGTAGACTACTCGCTAATGAAGAAACTTCATGATCCCACGGTCAACCCGACAAACATATCTAACACGAAACAACCACGAACCCCCACACTTTTATGTCGCAAAGAAACCATCAACAAAAACAAGGTTGAATACATCGAACCTCACCAAATCCACAGAGACGAGTCAGTCGGAGATGGAGGATGAAGAGACTGAGTATTCTCCATCAAGGAGCCGCGAACGCCTTACCCATGGCGCTACTCTTCTTGCCTATGCTCTTGAGAGCCTTCTTCACCTTCTTTATTTTTCCCGTAGAAACCTCCTCCATTAGGATGCAAGCAATCGCCTTGCGAGACCCAGAACAAGCTTCCTCCGAGGAGGCGAGTAAGCCGCCAACTTTTTCATAAAGACCGCCTCATCAATACGTGCTAACATAGCATCACGGTCAAAGATGGGCGACCGAATGCGCTTCAACACCTCAGAATTAGGTGCCAAAGCACCTACCTCATCAACCTCGGCACCCACAGACGCCACCTGGCCAACAACCTCAAGTGAGAGAGCAATAGCAGCATCCAAACCTTCGTGGTCCACAAAGGTGAGCGGCTGACTAGACTCCAACGACGGTGGTGAGGTCACAGTCGACGTCACCAAGTCCCCTCCAAGCAAACCCATCTCCTTAGGAAGCACCATCGAAATAAGCGAAGTGGGCTCCTCACAAAGCTTCTGCAGCTCAGGCATAATCTGTAGCACCGGAGCCACAACCTCGACAACGACTTCACTCCCAGAAGTAACTAGCATGACAGGCAGCGGCAACTGATAGGATGTAGCACGAGGGGAGAGATCTCCATACATGTCTGCATCCCCATCAGCAGAACCAACTTGGATCTTGGGAAGCAGGGACACATCCGGCACATCCCCAATCTGAAGCTCAGGTAGCGAAAACACATTTGGCACCACCTCTAGTTTGGCAAGAGTAGCCTCCACCCTCCCCAAAACACCCATGACTCGCGCAAGGCAGTCATGAAGCTTAGTGTGAAGCAGCTCGGTCTCCTCCGCCAACCCGACCTGCTCAGCCAAGACAGACTGGAACTGCACATCTATCATGGAGACATCACATGTGAATGTAGGCGATGGAGCAGGACATTGGAGCGGTGAAGCTTGGTGGGCAGGCTTCTTAGCATGGAAGAAGCGGGCAATGTGACCGGATCGAAGGAAATTCATGCATTGGATCAGATCCCTACATGAGTGTGCATAGTGACCTCAACAGAGGCATCAGAAACACATGTCTCTTAGCCACGCCGGAAGGGGACACCGCATATTGATAATAGGGTGACAGAAAGCAACAGGAACCGAGCGATGCCCCCTCGAGGGTTGCAAATGTGGGAACATCGAAGCAAGCATTCAACAACATTGCTGAGGCAGACCCCCCACCTGTCCACACCGGAGATGATGAGACTATCACAACAGGCGACAAGATGTTAGAGGACATGAGAGTGGAACAACTGAATTTTGCAATGAAACTGATGAAATGTACCACGTTCTGAAATATTGAGATTGTAAAAACTTGATTCAAAGCCTCTTTTTTCATAAGACTGCTTCTTTGTTTTTAAAAACTTGATTTAAAGTCAGGTTGTTTGCGAGTGATTTAAACCGATTTAATAAAAGTAATTTAAAGTCATAAACATCAACTCCCTAATTAGTGATTACCTAGGGAACACTACCATAACGCATGGCATATTTGTACCTACCAATAAAGGGAATTGATATTCTTGGTCTATTGTGCTGTTTTGCGAAATTCCCCCTAACATTTTTATTATCAACCCACATTCTATCATGTGCCTTATTTTTCACACACATGCTAGCTTTGTGGGAAGATATCAGGTGATACCAAGGCTTAGGTGATACCATGATACGGGCTCCCGAGAGCCATTGGATCTCATATTTGATGGCTATCAGAAGCTCTTGAACATTTAAAAGAAACGTCTGAGAGTCACAAAATTGCGCACAGGTACAATAGTTCTTTAGATGCCATCAAATCTGAGATCCAACGGCCGAGAAATCCGTATCACGGTATTAGCTAAGTTTCGCTATAACCTGAAATTTTCCCTAGCTTCGCACGAACGGACGCCGCTAGCCTATGCCCATTTTTTCGCTCTTGCCCGTTCTGGGGGGTCACGTAGCTGTCCTACTTTTATGGGATGTGAGCCAGGCAAGTGGGCCTTTGACAAGAATTCATTTTATGGGCCGAGACACGCCAGTGGGCTTCCTAAAATCAGAAAAAAATAGTTGTCAATGAGGGGAATCTAACAAGATGATATCATGTACCAAGATCAAGTTGTAGTTACCAATTGGGCTAGCATATATTTGTGAACAAGGAGGAGGCCGTGCTACACAGGGAGGGCGCTCAAATGAATGAGGCAGAGCTGGGAGGGCCGGCGGGAGTTCTCCACCACCCCATCATAAATCACTACCCCGCAAAAGATATTCACAAGATGCCGGCTTTGATGCTGAACCGGAGGACATGGATGATGTAACAAGCCCGCTAAGGCCTTGTTCGGTTGCGTGTGAATCCAAGTGGATTGAAGGGGTTTGGGGGGATTTAAACCTATTATAAGTCAAAATACGAACCAATCCTTGCCAATCCCCTCTAATCCTCTTGCAGAGATGATTAACCGAACAAGACGTGAAGGGGAAGGAATCTGTATGCTCTAAGATGAGTAAGGAGTCAGCGACACGTAGAAGCCTGAACTTTTGCATTGTATGCAAGTACTGTCAAGCTAGGGGTGGCTACAAATACAGAGAAGGAGATGGTGGTTAGTGGCAACCTCACGTTGATTCCTCCCGCAAAGGGAAAGCAGCTCACTCCATAACACCTCCTGCAGCCCAGCCAAGTGACATGTCGCCGCTGCCGCCGTCGTATTTATCCCCATGGGAGATAAAGAAGGCAAATAAAGCAAAATCCACAAAAAAATTAGCACTATTGGCGGGCTCCGAGCGGGCACCGTCAGACCCAATGAAAACCCTATGCTGGAACTGTCATGGGATTGGCGACCCCGTGGTAGTTTGGGAACTCAACAATCTCGTGGAGCTATGCTCACCCTCAATTCTCTGCCTAGTTGAAACCCAACTCTCGAAGAGTTGGGTAGAAGGTCTTTGGTTTACTCTTGGTTTTGATTTCAGTTTTGGTGTTGGTAGTAGCGGCTGCAATGGCGGTCTTTGTGTTTTTTTGGAAGAACTCGATAGATGTATTAATAAAGAATTTTTCTTAGTATCATGTTGATGCCTAGGTGAAGGAACCAGGGAAGGAGCAATGTCAACTGTCATGTTGTTATGGTGAAGCAAATCACAGTCTCCGGTATAAAACTTGGGATACGCCAAAGTCATTAAGAGGAGAAAGCACCTTACCATGGGTTTGTATCGGCGACTTCAACAAGATCCTCTGGATGGAGGAACAAATTGACCTAATGAATGGGCTGGTGCACAAATGGAGGCTTTCCGAGAAGCTATAGATGTATGTGCCCTTGCTGATCTGAGGTACATGGGGCTAGATTGGACGTGGGAGAAAAAAGTTGCTGGTGGACACCAATGCCGAGTTCATCTGGATAGAGCCTTGGTCACAGCGTGCTGGTCTTTCCTGTTCCCTTTCGCAACCTTGGGACACCTAACAACAGTAAAATCTAACCACTGTCCCATCATGTTGGAACGGAAAGAGTGGAGACATGTGTTAGGGCAACACTACGACCTTTCAGGTATGAATGGATGTGGGAATGCGACTCTCGCTTTGGCGTTGTTGTTGATGAAGCTTGGAAATCAGTTGGGCGTTCGCACTCGTTGGCGGGGCTCTCGGCGAAACTCTCAACTATAGATGCAACCCTACAGAGTTGGGGCCGAAACACCTTTGGCTCAATCGGGCTGAGCTACGGCAACTTTGAGGAAGGCTAGGGGAGCTTCATGATGAACTGGGAAGAGTAGCACCATCTCAGGAGGAGAAGGATGTGGAGACACGCATCATCAAGCTGTGCAATTAGGAAGAGGTTATGTGGCGCCAAAGGGCCTATATTCAGTGGCTTGCCGAGGGGGAAATCAACACAAAGTTTTTTCATTAAAAGGCGAGCGCCCGCAAGGCCAAAATCGCATTGTTGAACTACAAATAACCGATGGCTCAGTGAACAATGACCCAGAGGAAATGGTAGCCATGGCCATGACCTTTCACGAAAATCTATATACTTCTAAAAGTACAATTGGTATAGAGGAGGTGCTATTGCATATACCAGTGAAATTTGATGGCCTCCATGAACAACAAGCTGAACGCACCCTATACCAAGGAGGGGGTGAAGAATGCACTCTTCCAAATGTTCCCAACGAAGGCTCCCGACCCCGATGGATTTCCTGCTCACCTTTTTTAGAGACATTGGGATTTGAGTGGTGATGAGGTAATTGATATGGTGCTACGAGTTCTCAGTGGAGATGATTGCCCGGAGAAGATAAAAAGACGTTCACTGTTTTAATTCCCAAAATTTCCAGTCCAAAAAATCTAGGATAGTTTCGACCGATAAGTCTCTGCAATGTGATCTTCAAGATCGCATCAAAGGTACTTGCTAATTGGCTCAAACTCATTCTCCCCGATGTCTTTTCCGAGGAACAATATGCATTCATACCTGGATGAATTATTACTGATAATTTCATCTCAGCCTATGAGTGTTTACATTGCATGAAAACTAGGAAAGTAAATGGGAACAAGTTTTGTGCTCTTAAGCTTGATATGATGAAGGCCTATGATAGGCTTGAGTGGTCTTATTTGAAGGCAGTGATGCTAAAACTTGGGATTAGTAAACGGTTCACAGAGACCATTATGAGATGTATCACTTCCATGTATTTCTCAGCTATGTCCAATGGAGGAAAGTTAAAAGAGTCTAAGCCTTCTAGTGGGCTCCGGCAGGGAGATCCTATCTTCCCCTATTTGTTTTTGGCTGCGGCTGAGGGCTTGTCTTGCTTGTTAAAATCAGTATTACTAGAAGAGGTCATCCATGGTATCCAGGTGGCCCCCAATGCTCCACAGGTTAATCACCTTTTCTTTGCGGATGATAGCTTACTTTGTTTCAATGCTACTTGATGACCCACAAGTATAGGGGATCAATCGTAGTCCTTTTGATAAGTAAGAGTGTCGAACCCAACGAGGAGCAGAAGGAAATGACAAGCAGTTTTCGGTAAGGTATTGTCTGTAAGCACTAAAATTATTGGTAACAGATTGTTTGATAACAAGGTAATTTGTAATGAGCAACATGTAGCAGCTGTAACAAAATTGCAGCAAGGTAGCCCAATCCTTTTTATAGCAAAGGACATGCTAGAATGGTTTCTTATAGTAAGCAAAGCATTCTCAAGGACACATGGGAATTTCATCTAGTCACTTTCATCATGTTTATTTGATTCACGTTCTCTACTTTGATAATTTGATATGTGGGTGGGCCGGTGCTTGGGTGCTGTTCTTACTTGAACAAGCCTCCCACTTATGATTACCCCCTATCGCAAGCATCCACAACTACAAAAGAAGAATTAAGATAAATCTAACCATATCATGAAACATATGGATCACAATCAGCCCTTATGGAAGCGCATAAACTAGGGTTTAAGCACTACAAAAAAATACACTTCCGTGTTGATATGTGTTTGTCACAGTAGGTCATGTTTTCTGTCATGCATGTACATCCATGACAATTTTATGACAGAATCAAGATAGTCATACATGTGTTGTCGTAGAAGTGTTCCATGACATTACCAAAATTATCATCACGGAAGTGTCCACTTCCATGACGATAAATCGCGCGTCATAAAAGTGCTTTCATCAAGGGTGACTGACACGTGGCATCGATTGTAACGGGTCGCCGTTAAGCTAACGGGTCCGGTTTTGGATCCGATAACCCGCTAACAGGCACGACCAATGATGATTTTCCACGTGTAAAATTCTCATTGGCTGACGGAACCACATGTCAGCTCCGCGTTGGCACAGGTGTCACTCATCCAATGGGCGAGATGCGCCTATGATACGTTGACACGTGGACTAGCCCAAAAGTGGCCCATAAAGATTAAATGGGCCGGCCCAACTAAAGGCCCACAAGATTTAGCGGACCATAATGGGCCGGCCTAGCTAAAGGCCCACAAGATTTTGCAGACCATAATGGGCCGGCCCAGCTAAAGGCCCAACATTCTCAGTTAAGGCCCTTACGGCTAGTGTCAAATCGGCCCGTCAATGGCCTGTCCTAAACTTGTCATCATCGCGGCCCATGGTCACTTCTGGCTCGTTAACAATCAGCTAAGTATTTGGGACAAATTACGGCCCGGTGTGTTTCCGGCCTGTTAAAGGTCCTGCTTCATTTGGGCCCATTTATAGGCCATTGAAACTTTCGGCCCATAAACGACCGTGAAGGATATGGGTCATATTCGGCCATGTCTGACATTCGGCCTGTTAGAGGCCCACTATAGATTTGGGCCACTTTAAGCCTATTGTGACTTTCGGCCTGTTAATGTCAGACAAAATCCATGGGCCATATGTGGCCCAACGCCACATCGGGCCTACTAACGGTCCATATAAAAATGACACTAATCAAGCCCGACCAAACTTCCGGCCTGTTAAAGGCCCGTGTAGTAGGTCGACGAATTTACGGCCTGTCTGAATTTCGTCCTGTGGATGATCCGCATTGCAAATGGGCCACCATTTCGGCCTGGAGACCAGTGGGTTGTTTGGCACAATCACGGCCCAATCTTACTTTCGGCCTATTAAAGGCCCATGTTTTTATGGGCTCGAGATATTTACACCTATAAATGGCCTATTATTATCGAGGGCCCAAATTACGTTTAGGCCTGTTAAAGGCCCACTATGGGCACATGCCTACCAGAAAAATATGAAAGCTTATGCTGATTTAGGCCCAGATATTTTTAGTGGGATACATGCAAATTTTGGCCCAGAATCGTTTTTAGCCCATTGGAATGGGCCCGATGAATGTTGGCATGTTCGGCTCCTATGAAGCTTTCAGCCGAATACATTACTAAGATAAACCTACACTATATAGAAATAGCGTCGTAATTACTCCAGCCTTTGGTGGAAACATAAATGCTGTATCACAACAAAATAAATTCCAACCATACAACAAAAGGCCTGTTGGCATAAAGTTTACAGTCCTTGCAGATAAAAGCACCATTAGATGTATAGAAGCACATATCATTTGACCTGAGTGCTAATATTTCAGACTGTAGAATCTAATGGAGCAACATGATCTTCCCCTTTTTTCCGCCATTGCTCTTGAACAATGAAGCAAATGTCTGATAGTACGGTTTCAAAACCATTCATATCTTCACAACATTTGTCAACCACTATTCTTGTTTCCGACACAACGTCCATTAGGGGTCCATTAGGGATTGGACTTGTGTCTGGAGCACAGATATATCACTCTGTCTAGCCGGAAGATTTTGTTTAGTAGGCGATTTGGACGAGGTTACCTTGACAACCAAACCAGAATTACGCAGGAAGGTGCTTTTGCACTGTTAGTGGAGAGATATCAACGCACTGCAGCAAGAGGTGACATTGTGCCTGTGGTAGCCTCGTCACCTTCAGGTGGTTGTGGCTGTTCAATCATTTGTTCCATAGCTTGCTAAAAGTTTGAACTTGTAGATTAGTGTACCAGATAAGTTACTAATGAGACGAAAACAAACAAACTAGATTTCACGTTTATACATAACTTATTTTGGTGAACTACTGTAATACATTAGCATGTATTGTAGTGCCAACTACATAATAAAATCACTTTCTGAACATATGTCCATGTAGCATGCCTACTGTATTGTCTATTTCCTCACATTCATTGACATCTAAGGATAAAGAGACATGGTTTAAAGTAGGATGAACATAGTATGACATCATTCATATCATGGGCAAACATATATAAAACAAGCAGGCTATTGTATCATTGTGTGCGCACGTGAACATCACAACTAGATTACAGATCAAGACCAAAAGAATATCCTTCATCTCTTTTAAA
Organism: Triticum aestivum; assembly: GCF_018294505.1. Lineage (NCBI taxonomy): Eukaryota > Viridiplantae > Streptophyta > Magnoliopsida > Poales > Poaceae > Triticum > Triticum aestivum. The sequence goes on from NC_057810.1 coordinate 417,718,367, forward strand.
CCATGTAAGGTGAAATGATACGTTAAGACAACTATGAATAAAAGTGAACAGAGTAACTGACATTGGCTGCAAACCAAGCAGTTAAATGAACACATCACAGTACCAATTAGTTCAAAGGCAGGAGGAGTAAGGACTTACAACAGTGGCCTGAACTGGTGTGCTCATGCCCTTCATCTTGCTAGTGTGGCTATCCTTGAAGATTTGTACTGCATTTGGTTTAGGTTCTTTTTGGTCCGCATGGGTTTTCCTCTGTATTTGAACAAGTCAATATAGATACAATAATATGGCACAAAAAAAGAAGGAACTAGCAGCTATTTACAAGAGCCTCGCAGTGTGCAATATAGCTACGAGATCCTGTTGTCTGTTGGAATTTCACTGTTGAACTGTTGGTCTTGTTCTTCAAATAGTTAGCCTAGAAGAAGATACACTTGTAAGGCACATACATAAATACAAGTTCAATATGTGGTCTAGTCAAATACATATACCCTACCTGATACTTTGGATCAGACCAGTGTTTAACAAGGGCTGCCCAGTCTTTGTCTGTAATATATTCCACTGGAGATGTTTGGGCGATTTCATTGTTAGCCCTGCCTTCAAAGTGAGATTTTCTAAGGTGGTACCGATACTGTCAAAACTAGCGGATCTCAGGTAGGGGGTCCCGAACTGTGCATCTAAGGTTGATGGTAACAGGAGACGGGGGACACAATGTTTACCCAGGTTCGGGCCCTCTCTATGGAGGTAATACCCTAGTTCCTGCTTGATTGATCTTGATGAATATGAGTATTACAAGAGTTGATCTACCTCGAGATCGTAATGGCCAAAACCCTAAAAGTCTAGCCTGTATGACTATGATTATTCTTGCCTCTACGGACTAAGCCCTCCGGTTTATATAGACACCGGAGGGGACTAGGGTTGTACAAAGTTGGTTACAGAGAAAGGAATCTTCATATCAGGGCGCCAAGCTTGCCTTCCACGCCAAGGAGAGTCCCATCCGGACACGGGAGAGAGTCTTCGGCCTTGTATCTTCACAGCCCATCAGTCCGGCCTACGTATCATAGTCCGAACGCCCGAGGACCCCTTAATCCAGGGCTCCCTCAGTAGCCCCTGAACCAGGCTTCAATGACGAGGTGTCCGGCGCACAGATTGTCTTCAACATTGCAAGGCGTGTTCCTTCTTCAAATACTCCAATCGCAGTCCAATCCGCTGACAATTTTTTAGAGAGTATAATATTTCACGAGTCCAATCCGCTGACAATTTTTTTGTAACGTGATATCACATCCCTGCCCGGTTATTATTTCGAACCGTTTTTTGGCCTGCCGCTTCACATTTCAAGATGCGGTTTCTATTGGCACGTCTTGTTGCAGCAGAGATCGTGTCCCCTTATTACGGGATTCTCATCAATACGGGCGTGGGTAATGCAACCGTGCTGTCTGCATAGCCCTTGGGAACAGGCGAGTTTTAAGGTGAGTGGGGAGGCGCTTGATATTCACTGCCTTTACAAGGAGATAAGGATTCCTTTCTTTCACCCACACCTTCTCTCTTTCTCTGCCCTCCCACTCTCGAGCTCCAGCACCCAAGTCCTCGTCTTTTCCGCCTCAAGAAAGCACTCGATCATGTCCGGATCTGGAGCGCAAGGCAAGTGGATGGCCTCCTCCGTCAAGGAGAAGGACATCACTAAGCTTCGGGAGGCCGGATATCTGACCAAGGAAATCGCCCACCGGCTTCCGGCCAAGGGGCAGATCGTCCCCACCCCGGAGCCCAATGAGAGGGTGGTGTTCATTCCCTACTTCGTCCACGGGTTAGAGTTGCCTCTCCACCCTTTCGTCTACGGACTCATGTTCTACTACGGGCTAGATTTCCATGATCTGGCCCCAAATTCTTTCCTCAACATCTCGACATTTATGTCATGTGTGAGGCCTTCCTCTGCATTCCACCCCACTTCGGACTGTGGCTTAAGATCTTCAACGTGAAGCCGAAGGTGGTGGATGGCCAACACGCAGAGTGCGGAGGTGCCATGGTGAGCAAGATGCCCAATGTAAGATGGCCCAAAGGTACCTTTCTGGAGACCGTCAAAGGGTGGCAGCAACTATGGTTCTATGTCACAGAGCCCCGCGACGCCACCTGGGCCGCGGCTCCCGAATTCAAGTCCGGAGCCCCAATCCGGCTCACCTCCTAGCTAGAGAAGGGCCTGAATTGGTCTTCGTCCGACGAGCTGACAGTGTTGCAAACGCGCATCCAGAGCATGGTGGACAAGAACATCAAGCTCGTCAATGTGATCTAGGTGATGCTAGTTCGCCGGATCCTTCCATGCCAGAGCCATACTTGCCATTTATGGGAATTCAATCCGGCCGAGCACCAGACCTTGCAACGGTTCTTCGGAACTATGCACGGAGATATCTGGAAGGTGCTCTTTAAGGGCAACGGGACGCGGCCGGAGACGACCGAGGACCGTGGGCACGCCCTGGTCCATCCTGCCAGTGCGGTAAGTCTTTCGCATTTCAAGGTGCATACTTTACTTGATTAGTCAGGGAAGATATCTAAACCTCACTATTTATTTTTCCAGGGCTGGACAAAGAAGGCAGAGTGAATGCGGTGTCCGGCTCCGCTGCCCGAGGAACCAGTAATTCCACTTTTGACGAAGATGCTGGTTCCAGCGCCCTACCAGGCGCTGGAGAAGAAGGCCAAGGGGGTCAGAAGTGGTCCCTGCCGCAAGGGTGCTTCGGACGTGACGTCCGAAGATGCCGAGAGTCACTCCTCTGCCGCCGAGGATGAGGAGGAGGAAGAAGAAAGCAACTCTCCCTGTGAGGGGGGAAGGAAGAAGACAGCGGCCTCCACAGATCTGGAGGCAGAGGCATCCAAGAGGGGGAAGGGCTCCCTCGTGGATAGCTCCACGTGGGACATCGACAGCAGCCCAAAGCGGTGCCCCCGAAACAAGCCCCTGGCCGAATTGTGAGTACCTGACACATTCATGTATTCAGCCTCTTCAGTTTGTAGTTTTAACGTGTTGAATCATGCACTTGCAGTCTGACCCGTTCTGACCTCGAGCGATCCTCATCTTCGGGGAATTCGCTAGACCCGAAGGTGATGGACAGCGGGTCCCTTCCGGCGGCCTCCTCTCCCCGGGCCATGAATGACACCAAGGTGTTGTCCCGAAGGATCCCAGGCCAGGGGAGACACAGGAGGCCGCCAGGACGGCACCAGAGGGTGAAGCCTCGGCTGTCGAACACATGAGGGAGCAAATCCCCATGGAGACTGGCGATGGGGGCCATATTCAGTTCGCCCCCCAGCCGAATACGGTCCCGGAGACCTATGCGGCTCCGGAACCCGGCAAGCAGCCTCCTTCGAAAGAAGGAGGTGCGCCTATCCGGCAGGTGACCTCAGTCCAACCAGAGGCGTCGGACACCCTAATGGACGCACCGCGAAGTGCTTCCATTGTTGAGGAACACCGTACCCTTATGGGTACGGTGGTTGGGAGGATTTAGTCCGCGAAGAGCGGACTGACCGAAGCCTGCACAAGCCTTCTAACAGGCTTAGGTAAGCAACGCAATTATGTAAAAGAATGTCACAGTATAAACAGTAGCCCCTGAGACACTGTTCGGTGTTCGAAAAGAAAAGCCGGACGGAGGATCAAGTAATTTTCGTAGAAAACTAACTAAATATGCATTATGTGAATAAGCAGGTGTCGTTGCAGGCCGCAACCTCTCATGCTGCTGAGGTCTCCGGACTAAAGTAGAGTCTGGAGCGGGCCGAGGAAGAGCTCGGCCGTGTAAAAAAGCAGCTGGAGGACAAGCAAGGTATGTGATGACCTTGTGTATATCCGGAAAAGGATGAATGACTTGTGCTGACCATAGTGCCATGATATTTGTAGGAGCGGCTACTGAGGTGGAAACCCTCAAGAAAGCACTAGCTGAGGCCAAAAAGAAAGCGGCAAAGGAGCAAGCCGCCCGTGAAAAACATAAGGCCAAGGTTGGTGAGGTCCAGCAGGAGCTCCAGAACATCGTCAAGAAATGGGAGTCATTGGAGCGCGACATTGCGGATCAAGAGACCGAACTCGCCAAGGCTCGCCAGAGCGCACAAGATGCCCGGGTTGAAGCCTAGGGCGCCCTCCAGGAAATCCAGGAGGTCAAGAAAATCACGGCGGGTTAGGCTTTTATTATGCAAAGCAAGTATGTGAAGAAGAGGTATCTCTTACTAACCCAGATTTGGAGTTCTCCAATAGCGTTTGCGGATCTGCTGTGCAGTGTTTATGATGCTGCGGAATTCTTTCGAGCCGAAGAGGGGAGCTCAACGGAGAAGCTGTTCTTATTGCAATACCTTGCGCCAGAACATCCAGTGCCCTTTAGCGATCAACTAAAATAGCTGGTCGAACTGCATCGGGTGGCCGAACTGGCCATGAAGGATTTAATAATCCGGCTGTGGCCTGCCGAAGCTATACCCAGCAGCTACTTCAGGCTCGTGAAGCGGCTGGTTAGTGCCTGCCCCCGGCTTGATGTTATCAAGCGATCGGTCTGCATCGAGGGTGCGCGGATGGCCTTCGCCCACGTCAAGGTGCAGTGGACGAAGATGAATGCCGTCAAGCTCGCGACCGAGGGACCGCCCAAGGGCAGGGAGCACCGCACGCCCGAGCAATATTTTAGCGATGTCCTGGAGGGATCCCTCGTTGTAGCGGAGCAATGTGTGAAAGATGTAATCTTTGAATGAATACATTTATGTTATCTTGCCTTGTATTATGAAACAAAGTCAATTATGTAATATAGTGCTTGTTAAAATTTTCCCTCCTGTGCGGCTAGGGTTGGAATTCAAGCCGAGTCGAGCCAGCTCGGCTCGACTCGCCAGAGCTCGTTTCGTTAACGAGCTAGCTCGACTCGACTCGTTACTATAACAAGCTCAAACCCAAGATTGGTTCAACTCGTATAACTCGCGAGCTGGCTCGTTTAGCTTGTTAAGCTTGTTAAATATATAAACATAAAGCCCTCAAATATAATAAAAATGATTATGTATATATATTAAATATATATATCACTGAACAATTGTAATTTCCTTGTAACGCATCAGTCTTCTAGGAGGCTAGGCCTTCAACGGCTAGGCCTTGGGTTATGCACTTGGGACCTAGGCTCTTTAGTGGCTGATCTTTCTTTGTATTGGTATTGGCTGATCTATTGTATCGAGTCTAACGAGTTACACGAGTACTCGTGAGATTAGCTCATTTAACTTGGTATGTAAACGATCTTAAACTAAAGCTCGGCTCGACTCGTTATTCTTTGAGTTCGAGTCGATTCGAGCCGACTCACGAGCTACTTGTTTAGCTCGCGAGCTTCGAGCTTTTCTTCCAGCCCTATGTGCGGCCGTGTTTATGAAATCTGAGAGTTGGCCAGTCGTTGGCTTCAACCCCCACATAGGTAGTATGGGGGTGTTCGGGATGGAATCTAAACACTCTTGATCCAATTATTTGGTCCTTGAAGGAGGTGTTTAGCACAACGAACCAGGCAATCGGACTATGTGGCTTTATCACCCTCACTTAGCCATAGGAGCTTGACAATAAAAATTTAGGCACATCCCCTAGTATCCGAACTAGGGTGCTGTAAACACCTGATTGGGTAAGAACTGATTCATCGCATAATGCGAAAAAAATCGCTAAAGATTTGAAACCTCCGAAGAGCTGACTGGCTCACGCTACATCATGACAGTCAATTTTTGGCTTTCTCTACTAAGGTAATCATCCGGATAAACCAAGACGCAACCGCAGTAGTTCTCCCTGTACTACCCTGGCCGATATAGCGGAACATAAGGTAGTAAGCACAGGAGTCGGGCAACCCAACTATTGACCAAAGACATGATTCAGAGCCAATGCATATAATGCTAAATTTGGGGTGCCGAACTACATTGTAAAAAGTGTTCAGACTTTGTTGCCATATTATGGGGCGCAATGAAGCCCCTAGTGAATTAAAGCGTACCAAAGTGTACAGGTGCGATTTGATAAGATTATCAAAAAAAGGTAGCAAGCTAGTGCCGCGGAAGTTGGGACGCAAACTATTTCCATTATAGTTTGATTAATACGTCAAAGCATATTTGTACAAGTAGTGCAATAAGCAACATGGCTATTTAATATGCCACAACCAAGGGAGAGCTGCGTGCGGGTCCTGAAAACAGGTAGAGTGATCATTAAAGAGACCACCTAGAAATTCCTTTATACGTCAGTGCTTCTTGCCGTCTTGGTGTATCTATCCTTTCGAAAGGACCGGTGATCAGGCCGTCAGAAAAAGCCTGTGGAAAAGAAACCTGAAAAGGATAAAAAAGAAAAAGTGAAAGTATGCGTGTCCAGGGGGGTCGAGCTGTATTATGGATCACAATCTGGTTAAGCCTCCGTCTATGCCCATGGTATTTTGAGTGCGTAGTTATGTACGCGCGGTACAAACGCCACCACTTGGTCGGGACTGGGATGGAGGCTGAATTGCTAGTCGAGCTCTTGACGAGTCGGGCTGTCCTGCTGCAGAGTAGTCTGGACTCGTTTGACAGTGTCCGGGACCTCGGCCGCCGAATTAAGGTTCTGCTTGAGAAGGCCGCTCTGTACTTCTGCTGCTAAAGGATCGGTGTGCTCCTCGGTACGGAGGGAGCATTCCATGTTTCCATTGACTGTTATGACACCGCGTGGTCCGGGCATCTTGAGCTTGAGATAAGCATAGTGTGGCACTGCGTAGTCCAACACCTCGTCATCAAATTGAGGTAACAATTTGTGCTTCCGGTAAACTTTTAGTTGGGTGATCGAGGCCGTGTTCCTCGGCTGCCATGACATTAGTCCATCTGTCGTTGAGCAGGTCTTGATCAGCTTGAAGCTGTTGCTGCTTCTTTTTCAGGCTCCTCGCAGTGGCTATTAGCCGGCGCTTAAAGCGCTCCTGCTCGAGAGGTTCCTCAGGCACGATGAAATCCTCGTTGCCGAGGCTCACCTCATCCTTGGAGAGTGGAAGATAATTACTGTCCCCCGAGTCTTTGTTTACGGCCAGTTCATCAGGGCTGACTCGCCCGTCCTCCCGTTCGTCCTGTTCGGAGGTTGGCTCAGCGGGGTATTCCTTATTTTCGGCATCGTCCGGAGTATTGTTTTCTCTTGTGCCGGTATCGCTGTCTTTTCCACGACATGACTTAGAGCAGCGCTGCTGACGTCGGTGTTTTGGCTGTATCTCAGGAGGTTTATCCTCGACTAGATCCTTCTCGTTATTGCCATTGTTCTCTTTAGGTGTATCCACCATGTACACGTCATACGAAGAAGTGGCCGTCCAGCGACCGGTGAACGGCGGATTTTGGCCCTGCTCCTCTTCGGCATCGTCGTCCATACCATCGATATCTTCATAGCCGTAGTCGAGCGTGTCAGTTAAGTCTTCGACAATGACTATGAAGTGGGTGGTGGGTGGGAAGCGAAATTCTCCGTCATCAGCCTCCAGTTCGAACCGGATATATTCGGCTGTGAGTCCTCCGCTAAGGAGAGTGTTTTTAGTGAATTTAGCACATCGCTTAAAGGTGAGTGGTGGAAGATGTCCGCGGAGCTAAATTCGATGATCGATGTCTGATCAAGCTCGACATACGCGGATGCACGTGGTTTGGAACCCGTAGCCGGAAACGAGTCCGAGGCTCCGGTGGCGCAAATTCCACCTGAGGTTGGGTCCGTGTGCGGCTCCAACGCCACTGAGTCTATGGCTTCCATGGCGGGGTTGAGCTTCTCGTCCCTGGACGATGCGATCTGCTCCAGATCTAGGGCCAGAGCAGTTACAGATCTAGAGCCAGTCAGTGTTATGATCTTCCACGAAACACCAGCGACCACCGACCCAGTCCCCTGCCTCCGCCCTCCCCTAAAACTCACCGCAGTGCCATGCTTGGCACCGCCTCCCGGCCATCCCTTCAAACCCCGCCGACCTCCAGATCGGGTGCAAGTAGCTCCTGCACCCCACACCCCTATGATAGGCACTGATGCGCCACTTCCCCGACGAACTGGCAGACTAGATGCTCCGCACGCCTAAGCAGGTGCTGCTTCTTTTAATTGCGATTCGACTGACCCTAAATTAAAATCCAGGCGGGCTACTAACCTCTAGCAAAGGTGTAATAGTAAATGAGAGGAAACCTTATGCATTTAGTATCATGAATAAGATGCAGTACGAAGCGCTCAACTAGTTTCTTTCATGGGATGAATACGGTGTGAGCAGAGACGTAAGATTTGCACGAATAAGGGAAGAGGAGTACCTCTTTCTACTGGCAGTGTTGTGTCCTACTTCTGCTTTTCCAACGATCTTCTTGTGGTTCACTAGAAACGAGAAGTTGCGGAGGACGGTGGAGCCTTGGATGAACCCATGGCCAAGTTCTTGAGTGTGGTGCGGTGGCCGTCTGTAGGTGGCGGGGAACCAGATCTGAGGCGGTGAACGACAGCGCCGCGAGAACAACTCTGGTGCGGTGGACGGTTGTGACAGTGGAGCGGCAGCGGTGAGGCGTATGACAGCGTGGTCGACATGGTTCTGATATGGCGCACGTCGGCGTCGGCATCGTGGAGGCAGCTCTGCCTCGGCTTCAGCTGGTAAGTCCTTGAAGGTGTTGCGGTTGCGGTTGCGTTGGACGATGACGTCGGGGTTCTTGCTACCTCTTGAGCACTGCGTTGGATTTCCCCGCAGAGGAGAGGATGATGCAGCAAAGTAGCGTAAGTATTTCCCTCAGTTTTTGAGAACCAAGGTATCAATCCAGTAGGAGACCACGCACAAGTCCCTCGTACCTACACAAAATGATAGCTCCTCGACACCAACCCGATTAGGGGTTGTCAATCCCTTCACGGTCACTTACGAGAGTGAGATCTGATAGAGATGATAAATAATATTTTTGGTATTTTTGATATATAGATGCAAAGTGAAAAGTAAAAGGCAAAGCAAGTAATAAAGTAATGGAGATTGATATGATGAGAATAGACCCGGGGGCCATAGGTTTCACTAGTGGCTTCTCTCAAGAGCATAGATATTCTACGGTGGGTGAACAAATTACTGTTGAGCAATTGACAGAACTGAGCATAATTATGAGTATATCTAGGTATGATCATGTATATAGGCATCACGTCTGAGAAAAGTAGATTGAAACGATTCTGCATCTACTACTATTACTCCACTCATCGACCGCTATCCAGCATGCATCTAGAGTATTAAGTTAAAAACAGAGTAATGCCTTAAGCAAGATGACATGATGTAGAGGGATAAATTCATGCAATATGATAAAAACCCCATCTTGTTATCCTCGATGGCAACAATACAATACGTGCCTTGCTGCCCCTTCTGTCACTGGGAAAGGACACCGCAAGATTGAACCCAAAGCTAAGCACTTCTCCCATTGCAAGAACTACTAATCTAGTTGGCCAAACCAAAAGGATAATTCGAAGAGACTTGCAAAGATAACTCAATCACACATAAAAGAATTCAGAGAAGATTCAAATATTGTTCATATATAAGCTGGATCATAAACCCACAATTCATTGGTCTCAACAAACACACCGCAAAAAGAAGATTACATCGAATAGATCTCCACGAGAGAGGGGGAGAACATTGTATTGAGATCCAAAAAGAGAGAAGAAGCCATCTAGCTACTAGCTGTGGACCCGAAGGTCTGAAGTAAACTACTCACACTTCATCGGAGGGGCTATGGTGTTGATGTAGAAGTCCTCCATGGTGGATGCCCCCTCCGGCGGAGCTCCAGAACAGGCCCCAAGATGGGATCTCATGGATACAGAAGGTTGCGGCGGTGGAATTAGGTTTTTGGCTCCTGTTCTGATCGTTTGGGGATACATAGGTATATATAGGAGGAAGGAGTACGTCAGTGGAGCAACAGGAGGCCACGAGGCAGGGGGGCGCGCCCTAGGGGGGGGGGGCGCCCCCCACCCTCGTGAATGACTCTGTTACTTCTTGGAGTAGGGTCCAAGTCTCCTAGATCATGTTCGGTGAGAAAATTACGTTCCCGAAGGTTTCATTCCGTTTGGACTCCGTTTGATATTCCGTTTCTTCGAAACACCGAAATAGGCAAAAAAACAGCAATTTTGGGCTGGGCCTCCGGTTAATAGGTTAGTCCCAAAAATAATATAAAAGTGGAAAATAAAGCCCAATATAGTCCAAAACAGTAGATAAAGTAGCATGGAGCAATCAAAAATTATAGATACGTTGGAGACGTATCAGGCATCCCCAAGCTTAATTCTTGCTCGTCCTCAAGTAGGTAAATGATAAAAAAAGAATTTTTGATGCGTAGTGATACTTTGGCATAATTTCAATGTAAATCTTCTTAATTGTGATATGAATATTCAGATCCGAAAGATTCAAGACAAAAGTTCATATTGACACAAAAATAATAATACTTCAAGCATACTAATCAAAGCAATCATGTCTTCTCAAAATAGAATGGCAAAAGAAAGTTCATCCCTACAAAATCATATAGTTAGGCTATGCTTCATTTTCATCGCACAAAGATATTCCCAACTTCTATACCCCCGATGACAAGCCAAGCAATTGTTTCATACTTAAATAATCTCAAACTTTTTCAACCTTCACGCAATACATGAGTGTGAGCCATGGATATAGCACTATGGGTGGAATAGAATATGATGATGGGGATTGTGTGGAGAAGACAAAAAAGGAGAAAGTCTCATATTGACGAGGATAATCAACGGGCTATGGAGATGCCCATCAATTGATGTCAACATGAGGAGTAGGGATTGCCATGCAATGGATGCACTAGAGCTATGAATGCTCAACAAAAGAAAACTAGTGGGTGTGCATCCAACTTGCTTGCTCATGAAGACCTAGGGCATTTGAGGAAGCCCATCGTAGGAATATACAAGCCAAATTCTATAATGAAAAATTCCCACTAGTATAAAAAGACAACTTATGAGACTCACTACATGAAGAACAAGGTGCTACTTTGAAGCACAATATATGAGACTCACTACATGAAGAACAAGGTGCTACTTTGAAGCACAAGTGTGGAAAAAGAGATAGTAGCATTGCCCCCTTTTTTTCTTTTTTCTTTTTCTTTTTTTGGGCCTTTTTTTGGCCTTTCTTTTTCTTTTTCTTTTTGGGCAATGCTCTAACAATGATGATCATCACACTTCTATTGATTACAACATAAGGATTACAACTCGAAACTTAGAACAAGATATGACTCTATATGAATGCCTCCGGTGGTGTACCGGGATGGTGCAATGAATCAAGAGTGACATGTATGAAAAATAATGCATGGTGGCTTTGCCACAAATACGATGTCAACTACATGATCATGCAATGGCAATATGACAAAAGTAATGTATGTCATGATGATGATGATGGAAGTTGCATGACAATATATCTCGGAATGGCTATGGAAATGCCATGATAGGTAGGTATGGTGGCTGTTTTGAGTAAGATATAAGGAGGTTTATGTTTGATAGAGCGTATCGTATCACGGGGTTTGGATGCACCGGCGAAGTTTGCACCAACTCTCAAGGTGAGAAAGGGCAATGCACGGTATCGAAGAGGCTAGCAAAGGCGGAAAGGTGAGAGTGCGTATAATCCATGGACTCAACATTAGTCAAAAGAACTCATATACTTATTGCAAAAATTTAGAAGTCATCAAAAATCAAGTACTACGCGCATGCTCCTAGGGGGATATATTGGTAGGAAAAGACCATCGCTCGTCCCCGACCGCCACTCATAAGGATGCACAAGCCAGGTACACTTCATGTTTCAAATTTGTTACACAACTTTAACCATACGTGCATGCTACGGGACTTGCAAACTTCAACACAAGCATTCTTCAAATTCATAATCACCCAACTAGCACGACTTTGATATTATCACCTCCATATCTCAAAACAATTATCAAGCATCAAACTTATCTTAGTATTCAATTCACTCAAAAGAAAGTTTCACATATCTTGAACACCAAGTATATTAACATTAAGCAAATTACCATGATATTAACGACTCTCAAAATAATCTAAGTGAAGCATGAGAGATCAATTGTTTTTTTAAAACAAATCCACCACTGTGCTCTAAAAGATTTAAGTGAAGCACTAGAGCAACAATTATCACGCTCAAAAGATATAAGTGAAGCACTATGAGCAAAACTATCAAGCTCAAAAGATATAAGTAAAGCACATAGAGTATTCTAGCAAATTCCAATTCATGTATGGCTCTCTCAAAAGGTGTGTACAGCAAGGATGATTGTGGTAGACTAACAAGCAAAGACGCAAATAATACAAGACGCTCCAAGCAAAACACATATCACGTGGTGAATAAAAATATAGCTCCAAGTAAATTACCGATGGAAGTGGACGAAAGAGGGGATGCCTTCCGGGGCATCCCCAAGCTTTGACTTTTTGGTGTCCTTGGATTATCTTGGGGGTGCCATGGGCATCCCCAAGCTTAGGATCTTGCCACTCCTTGTTCCATAATCCATCAAAAGAATTCACCCAAAACTTGAAAACTTCACAACACAAAACTCAATAGAAATCTCGTGAGCTCCGTTAGAGAAAGAAAACAAAAGACTACTTCAAGGTACTGTAATGAACTCATTCTTTATTTATATTGGTGTTAAACCTACTGTATTCCAACTTCTCTATGGATTATAAACTATTTTATTAGCCATATATTCATTAAATTAAGCAAACAACACACACAAAACAGAATCTGTCTAAAACAGAACAGTCTGTAGTAATCTGTAACTAACGCAAACTTATGGAACTCCAAAAATCCTACCAAAATAGGAAGTCCTGGAAAATTTGTTTATTGAACAGAAGAAAAAATAATCAACGCAAAATCACGTTTCTGTGATTTAACAAAATTATATTCGTGCGTGCAAAGTTTCTGTTTTTCAGCAGAATCAAATCAACTATCATCGTAGGTTATCCTATAGGTTCTACTTGCACAAACACTAATTAAAAGATAAAACCACATCCAAACAGAGGCTAGATGGATTGTTTATTCCTAAACAGAAGCAAAAACGAAAAACAAAAATAAAATTGGGTTGCCTCCCAACAAGCGCTATCGTTTAACGCCCCTAGCTAGGCATTGAGAATTTTAATGATGCTCACAAGAAAGACAAGAATTGAAGCGCAAAGAGAGCAACATGAAACACGTGACAAACACATCTAAGTCTAACATACTTCCTATGCATAGGCATATTATAAGGAAACATATTTTCAAGGCAAACAAAAACTAGCATATGCAAGGAAGAACAAAGAGATGATAGCAATCTCAACATGAAGAGAGGTAATTTAGTAACATGAAAATTCTACAACCATATTCTCCTCTCTCATAATAATTACATGTAGGATCATAAGCAAATTCAACAAAATAGCTATCACATAACATATTCTCAACATGATCCACATGCATGTAAAGTTGACACTCTTCCAAAATAGTGGGATTAACATTAACTAAAGTCATGACCTCTACAAACCCACTTTTATCAAAAATACCATAAGATTGAACATTCTCCAAATATGTGGGATCTAAAGTTGACACTCTTCCAAACCCACTTTCAATATTATTGCAAAAATTATTATCAATCTCATATTCATCATGGGACTTAAATAAATTTTCAAGATCAAAAGAAGAATCACCCCAATCATGATCATTGCAACAAGTAGTAGACATAGCAAAACTAGCATCCCCAACCTTAGGGTTTTGCATATTATTAGCACAATTGTCATCAAGAGAATTTATAGTGAAATCATTGCAATCATGCTTTTTATCAAAGGAACTAGCAAGTATGGGTGCAATAGCAATGATCTCATGTTTAACATACGAAACTATAGGAAATTCATCTCCATAAATATTAGCATCATGGCCACAAGAATAGCAAGCATCCTGTTCATCAAGGGATATTTCAATCAAATCATCGGAATCATCATTATCTATAGATTCATGCATATCATTATTTTCTTCCAAAGCAACGGCCATTCTTTCAATAAATTCTTGGACATAGACATTATGAGGAAGGTTTTCATTGCAATATTTAAGTATGACGGAATTTTCAGATTTGTTGAGAGTAATATCATACTTTTCAATCAAAGAAGCAACTTCATGAGCACCCTTAAAAACGACAAATTCTTCAATTTGTTCGATATCATAGTAACTATAAACACCCTTTGCATAAGAAGATATGATTTCATTTTCATTAAACTCACATAGGTAGGGAAGGTGTTTTTAGGGTTCTTAGAGCAACAAGTAAAGTCACACATTTCACAAAGATTCCAAGCATAGCATAGCAAACTATTTATATGATACCGTAAGAGTCTCCCTTTTTCAGACAAACGATGACGCACAAAATGAGCACGCTCATCTAAAGATTTCCCATCAACTAGGCTAGTTGGGGTTTCAGCACGAGCGCATAAGGATCAAAGATGATCCAAGTAGAACACTTAAGTGGATCCATATCAATAGATTTTCAGCAAGCAAAGATGCAAGCACATAGAAGGCACAAGGAAACACAAACAAAGATACATACCGGAAGAAGGCGAACGAAAAAGAGAGGGAGAATAAAACGGCAAGGGTGAAGTGGGGGAGAGGAAAACGAGAGGCAAATGGCAAATAATGTAATGCGAGAGACAGGGATTGTGATGGGTACTTGGTATGGTTGACTTGCTCTTGCGTGAGCCTCCCCGGCAACGGCGCCAGAAATTCTTCTTGCTACCTCTTTAGCACTGCGTTGGATTTCCCCGAAGAGGAGAGGATGATGCAGCAAAGTAGCGTAAGTATTTCCCTCAGTTTTTGAGAACCAAGGTATCAATCCAGTAGGAGACCACACACAAGTCCCTCGTACCTACACAAAACGATAGCTCCTCGCAACCAACGCGATTAGGGGTTGTCAATCCCTTCACGGTCACTTACGAGAGTGAGATCTGATAGAGATGATAAATAATATTTTTGGTATTTTTGATATATAGATGCAAAGTGAAAAGTAAAAGGCAAAGCAAGTAATAAAGTAATGGAGATTGATATGATGAGAATAGACCCGGGGCCATAGGTTTCACTAGTGGCTTCTCTCAAGAGCATAGATATTCTACGGTGGGTGAACAAATTACTGTTGAGCAATTGACAGAATTGAGCATAATTATGAGTATATCTAGGTATGATCATGTATATAGGCATCACGTCCGAGACAAGTAGATCGAAACGATTCTGCATCTACTACTATTACTCCACTCATCGACTGCTATCCAGCATGCATCTAGAGTATTAAGTTAAAAACAGAGTAACGCCTTAAGCAAGATGACATGATGTAGAGGGATAAATTCATGCAATATGATAAAAACCCCATCTTGTTATCCTCGATGCAAACAATACAATACGTGCCTTGCTGCCCCTTCTGCCACTGGGAAAGGACACCGCAAGATTGAACCCAAAGCTAAGCACTTCTCCCGTTGCAAGTACTACCAATCTAGTTGGCCAAACCAAAAGGATAATTCGAAGAGACTTGCAAAGATAACTCAATCATACATAAAAGAATTCAGAGAAGATTCAAATATTGTTCATAGATAAGCTGGATCATAAACCCACAATTCATCGGTCTCAACAAACACACCGCAAAAAGAAGATTACATCGAATAGATCTCCACGAGAGAGGTGGAGAACATTGTATTGAGATCCAAAAAGAGAGAAGAAGCCATCTAGCTACTAGCTATGGACCTGAAGGTCTAAAGTAAACTATTCACACTTCATCGGAGGGGCTATGGTGTTGATGTAGAAGTCCTCCATGGTGGATGCCCCCTCCGGCAGAGCTCCAGAACAGGCCCCAAGATGGGATCTCATGGATACAGAAGGTTGCGGCGGTGGAATTAGGTTTTTGGCTCCTGTTCTGATCGTTTGGGGATACGTAGGTATATATAGGAGGAAGGAGTACGTCGGTGGAGCAATAGGCTAGGGCGCGCCACCACCCTTGTGACCGCCTCTATTACTTCTTGGAGTAGGGTCCAAGTCTCCTAGTTCATGTTCGGTGAGAAAATCACGTTCCCGAAGGTTTCATTCCGTTTGGACTCCGATTGATATTCCGTTTCTTTGAAACACTGAAATAGGCAAAAAAATAGCAATTCTGGGCTGGGCCTCCGATTAATAGGTTAGTCCCAAAAATAATATAAA
The DNA here is from genome assembly GCF_018294505.1 of Triticum aestivum. Lineage (NCBI taxonomy): Eukaryota > Viridiplantae > Streptophyta > Magnoliopsida > Poales > Poaceae > Triticum > Triticum aestivum. The sequence continues at coordinate 417,734,491 of NC_057810.1, forward strand.
AGTGGAAAATAAAGCCCAATATAGTCCAAAACAGTAGATAAAGTAGCATGGAGCAATAAAAAATTATAGATTTGTTGGAGACGTATCAGGGGTACAGGCTCTGGCGTGATGGAGGAGGGTGGCGGTGGATTTGGCACGATGGGGTGGAGGATGGAGGAGGCTAGGGTTTTGCGGCTGGTGGAGTGGGTGTTTTGGCGCCCACGGAGTATGAATGGGGAAATAGAGGGAGGGGCGACTAAGGGTGAACAATGTTCGGTTTGGGGCGCACTTGTTTGAAATTTGGGGAAAGTTACAAACTTTGGCCCCATCTAAAATTTCAGACATATTGCGGGTTGGGGGTAGGACAGTAATCTCAGGTGTCCCAATTGGTGGGCGGGATAGATTTCGGCCGAGCGCATGGGTGTTTAGGCGCCCACGGCGTATGAATACTTCTCGGAGGTGGTTGAGACTGGCGTCTTGGTGAAGTTACAAACCTACCCCAGTTTAGACCTTTGGACATCGGGCCAATAGGCTACACGTGCCAGAGTCAGGACAGTAATTCCTACCACCAAACATTAGTGTTCGAGTGACCAGAGGCTTATTTGGCGCTTCATTCAATATTTTGGAGCAGAAGCATTAACATTTTCGGTTCTCTTGAATTGAACTTTCAAGATTTGTCAAACTTCACAAATCTTTACTCTTGAAAATCCTAAAACTATGATTATTTTGGAATGGAGGGGGTACATTTGAATATACATTGTACATGAGTATATATTAAAAAATATGCAACTTTCTCAGCTCATGCATGGTTCCAGATATAATCTCCTTGGTTGCAAAAAAAAATAGTTAGACATGCGTATGAATATATAGCATGTTCAAACGCACAACTAAGATTGATGCCCCCCTTTAGATCTGATTTACAAATGCCATTATCTCGGGTTCAAATAGATGAATGCACTTCCTGTGAATTCGAATCTTCGAAACCCCCTTTATGTTGAATTCAACATGTATTCTATTTCCTAGCTAGCAATTTGGAATGTATCCATGTAAGTGACAAATGTATAAAGTGCTTCACACTAACAACATGGAGTGCACTAATTAATGTTTATATATGAATTGCAAAAGCAATGCCTTGCCTGTATTTCAAACCGCTCTCACCCTATGGATCGATAATATGAAATAAACACATGCACATGCTAGAATTCAATAGAGTATGGGTGTCTGATAGACCGATTTTCGTTCATACCCAAATTGCAAAATTCATGATCTCATCCAAAAAAATAATGCCATTTATATTTTAATTTAATGCGTAGAACCGCCTCTTACACGTAGATGCACTATGCCTCGGCCAGTTCTCAGAAACGCGCTATATATCTCTCTATCTAACGCATAAGTGCACACACTTTATATACATCGGCATTTCTCTTTCACACATGCTCACAATCTCTCCCGGGGTGTCGGGGTGTCTCACTCACTCTCTCTCTCTCTCTCTCTTTCTGACTACTATGTACGACTCTTTTCACTAATCTCAGTTGGAAAACACTATTTCTCTCACATGCATATATACACACGCATGGTCTCTACTAGCCCTCTATACGCACATATATGTGCCTACGTGTCTCCCGCACGCACATTATCTTTAGGCCTCTCTCGCACACATTGCCCCCCCACAGACACACCTCTCTCTTAGTAGTTGGCAGATATGATTCCATCAGATCATTCGGTAGGATATCCCTGACTGTTAGGCTAATACGAGGCAAAGTTTTACCCAAGTTCGGACCCTTGCAGTTGAGGAAAAAACCTACTCCTGGCACTGTATATTAGTGATAGGGGTGTGTACAAAGTACACGTGAATACCAGGCATTGTGCGTGTGTGTATACTATCAACGAACTAGCCCCCATGCTTCTATAACATACTCGGGGCCTAGGGTTACAAATCATATATAGTCGGCTTATCACCGGTGGGGATAGAGTCCTCCACGACTTTGGTAGCTTTGTGTTGTACGCGGAGTCCTCCACATGGGTCTTCGTATAATGCGTCTCAGTCCAACCTATGTGGTGCAGGATGGAACTGACCCATGAGTCCTCATGTTGACCCACCACAACTAGAAATGATGTGCCCACCCCAACTAGAAATGATGTGCCCCACCACACCACACACGCAATCGGCCACTAAGAAAATAAGCATATACAATAGTACAATGTTATACATGAAAGTTAATCGCATGGTGCATCCAAAAATATTTGTTCTGCATTGTGAATGTTTATATTTTCCCCCAAAATATTAGTCACGGGAAAGAGAAACGAAGGGCATATCTCTCCTTGTCTCCACCGGACACCCCCTCTTTCTACACCACTTTCACGTACGCACACAAACTATCTCTCGGCCCTCTAAAAGTATGCATGCTCATGACACATTCACGCGTGACGGTCACTGTGTTTCAAGCGAAAGCACTATACGGTCACTGGACTTCAGAATATGCTCATTACGGTCACCATATACATTCTCATGGTGATCATACGGTATCTAGCTCACGATACGTCTCCGTATTTTGTTGATGACACTGACAACATTGTATTTGATGCGTGCTCCGTATTTTGTTGACGACACTTAATGTCATTGTATTTGAAGCGAAAGCACGATATGGTCACTGGACTTCAGAATAAGCTCATCACGGTCACCACATACATTTTGTGGTGCTAACCAACCTGTGGTTGGACGATTAGGAGGACAGTGGTTTCTCGAGCCGGGTTAAAGTCCTGGTGCTCACATTTATCCTGGGTTAATTTCAGTATTTTTCTGGCGATGTGCGTTCAGTGGGAGGAGACGTTCCACTCGACTATGAGGCACCTATGGTGACTTCGTATAATCTCAAGATCATATGCTGGCTCACTCTCTCAAAGGTGCTCATAGCGGTAGGGTCTGCTTGTGTGCGCTTACAGCGGTGAGTTCTTGCACGTATATATGAGCGCTTGCATCTGTACCATGTTAGAAAAATACATGTCATGATTATACGGTAACTAGCTCACCCGTGCAATTCCGTATTTTGTTGATGACACAATCAATTGACCAGTCAAATGTTCCACGTGGCGCAACTAGTGTTGCACCATCGGGGCGCGTAACCATGGGCCCCACCTGTCAACGTGTATATGAAAGAAAGAAATGGTAGTTCGAGTCTATATTGTATTAATAAACTACATTTTAGGGTGATCATACGGTCACTAGCTCACCATACAACTTCGTAATTTTTTGATGACACGATCAATTGACCAGTCAAACGGTCCACATTCAGCAACGCACATTACCATAGGGTCCACCCCTCAGCGCGTATATGAAGGACAAAAATGGTAATAAATTAGTGGTCGGTGGGGATTCAAAGTCGTGAGACCTCTGGTTGGTAGTCGCCGGCGGTGGGGGGGGGCGGTGATTGGGCGGTGGCATGGGGATCACCGGAGAAAAAGCTCGGTGCGCGGGGGGAGGGGGGCTAGATGGATGGCCGGGGCGGCAGCGGACCGACGACGGGTAATGGTTTGGGGGCGGGCGAGGTAGTGTGGCCACGCGGGCAGGCCGCAGGCGGCGACGACCGGCGGTGTCTGGTGGCTCAGAGGGGTGGAGGTTGAATATAAACTGCAGGCCCTTGATTTCGTATCCAATGGCTGGAAAATCTACTGACCAGAGATGAAAAAGTCAGTCGACTGACGTGTAGCCTCACCCCTCACGTACACATGCACGCAGACAACACTCGCACGAACACACGCACACATGCAGGCATGCAACACTGACACATACACATAACGAACACACGCACGCATGCAACACTGACACGTACACATGCACTCACGAACACACGCACGCATGCAGGCGTGCAACACTGACACATACACATGCACTCAAGAACACATGCACGCACGCACACATGCATGCAACACTGAAACGTATACATGCACGCATGCAACACTTGCACGCCTGCATGCACACAACACACGACGCAAGACACACGCTCAACCTATACGTGCATGCACCCTTTGTTAAGGACATGGATTGTTACGGGTATTAATCAATCTCATCTGTGATAAGCAGAACATTGATGTTTGCAGCAGTCTTTATGAATCACAACATATCGAACGGGCTATCAACGTATATATGAAAATTTTAAAATTCTCTTACATTATATATTAGGCTTATCTAGATGAAATAGATGACGTCACACTCAATGAACAATCATTGGTTTATGAAATGCCCGCTTCTGACCGCCCTGGCCCACCAAAAGTTCCTCTTCCGTGCGCTACCTGCATTGGGTCACTAACATGTAGGCCATGTACCCAAAGAGCCCACACGTCAGTGGAAGAACGGTGCGGTGTCGTACGCCAGAGTTGAGGGCGCCACTTGATGCACGCCCGGCTGAACACGCCTCCTTGCCACATTCAAATGTCTAGGTTTGTATCTCTCTCACACACACCTACGTAGGTGGGGGACATGCACGAAGAGAAGAGGTGCACACACGACGCACGTACTCCCATCTCTTTCCAGCCACACCCATGTGGGTACACGGTGGAGCTCATTTCTGTACGAAAAGGCAGCCCACGTGGTAATTCGACACGTGTACTGGTTGTCCACTTGATGGAGGATCGTCTACCATGGGTGAACATACAAATTGCGACTTGACGCGTTATGTTAAAAAAGAGGCAAACCATGTGGGGCCTACCTTAGAGGCAAGGCTCTATACACTTGAGATGCTCTGTACGTTTTACTTTTGATGTATCCCGTCAACTCGCAAAACGAGGAGAAGCTTGCTTACTATGCCGTCTCCCCCGCCCACGGGCATGGTGGCTCACAGGACGAGGTGAAGCTAGCTTACTAGTACTACCTCCGTTCTGATTTATTGGCCCCCATTGTATATTGTGTCAAATTTGGACTATAGATTGAACTAACAAAACGTTCGTGCATGTTACCAAAAATTATATCATTGAAAACTATGTTGAAATACGAATCCAACAATATAATTTTTGTTGACATGCATTAACTCCTATCGAGATACAAGCTATTACCAACCTGATACAATGCAAGTCACAAGCTTGACACAGCGAGAATGGCTGCAACTGACAACTCCTGCATCTGAGATTGACAACTCTAGTAACAGAGAATGACAACCCCTGCAACAGATATTGACAGAGCATGACACTCTCAACTAAGCTCAATCCAGCTGTGAACAATAAACAACACTGAAAGTAAACAACACGGTTATCACAAAACTTGGATTTAGGATTACAACACTATAGGCAATGAACCACCACTAACGGCCCATAACGTTAGCTGATAGCCGCTGACCATGGAGTACTTGCCGATCCATCAGCGAGGACTGTATCATTTAGCGAGCTAAAAACTTAAGGCACATGCATGTGAGAGTTCCACTTTAGCTCCCTCAACACCAGGCGGGACGAGCAGCCCTATAACACGTGTAGCCACACTCTAGTGTCCTTTTCTACTTAGTTGGACAGATCACTTCAGAAAATCGTATAAAAATCAAGCAAGAAAACGGATGCGCTAATGCGCAACGGCTTTCGCTCTAGTTACTCAAAAAATTGCATAAAAATCAAGCAAGAAAACGGATGCGCTAACACGCAACGACTTTCGTGTTAGTTGCTCAATCCGTTGCTTGCTTCTCTTCTGTCTTGGAAAAGTGAGGATTTCCTATCTGATCCAAGGGAAGGAAGAGAGGTGGAAAGTGTTGCTGTGTCAAATCGAGATTGTGTGGGTGTTCGCTCATGTTCGACGCTATCAAAAATCATGCGTTGGATGGATGCACATGCTCCAATGCACCAAAGTTGGTTGAAAAATCACATGTGTGTCTATGGGTGAATTATAGGTCCCATGCAAGAAATAGGAATGAAATTCAAACATCTGGGCATCGTGGCTCGGCCGGAAAGATTGAGAAACTTGGTTTTTTAATTCCTGTAATATCGAAAACATGCCTGAAAATCATGAAACTTGGCATGGTGTCATGACATGGCACCAACATGTTGCGGTAATTTTTTTGGCCGAACTGGGACAAGCTTTGGTGTAAGCTTCTTGCAAATCGGAGCTTCCCTCTAGAAGGCTCATTGTTCCGAGAGGAAACATCTCACCTCCATGTGCGAAACGACATACGTACACTGCCTTCTCCCGCCTTAATTTTTTTACACAGGCAGGTTAGACCAAGTCGAAGTATCGTGCTAAAATTTTGAATTATTCCGGGTTCGTTTGGCCTTTTTTATACATTCATTGAGTTTCTGGGCATTTAATGTGCATAATTCAAATTTGAACTAGAAGCACATGCTCCAGTGCACCAAAGTTGGTTGAAAAATCACATGTGTGTCCTTGGGTGAATTTCAAGGTCCCATGCAAGAAATGGGAATGAAATTCAAACATCTGGGCGTCGTGCCTCGGCCGGAAAGATTGAGAAACTTGGTTTTTTAATTCCTGTAAATCTAAAACACACTTGAAAATCATGAAACTTGGCATGGCATTATGACATGGCACCAACATGCTGCGATAATTTGTTTGGCCGAACTGGGACAAGCTTTGGTGTAAGCTTCTTGCAAACCGGAGCTTCCCTCAAGAGGGCTCGTGGTTCCGAGAGGGAACATGTCACCTTAGTGTGCGAAACGACATACGTACGCTGCCTTTTCCCGCCTTAATTGTTTTACATAGGCAGATTAGACCAAATAGAAGCATCGTGCTAAATTTTGGAATTATTCCGGGTTGGTTTGCCGTTTTTAAACATTAATTGAGTTTCTAGGAATTTAATGTGCATAATTCAAATTTGAATTACAAGGACATGCTCCAGTGCACCAAAGTTGGTTGAAAAATCACATGTGTGTCCTTGGGTGAATTTCTAGGTCCCATGCAAGAAATGGGAATGAAATTCAAACATCTGGGTGTCGTGGCTCGGCCGGAAAGATTGAGAAACTTGGTTTTTTAATTCCTGTAAATCCAAAACACGCATGAAAATCATGAAACTTGGCATGGTGTCATGACATGGCACCAATATGCTGCGGTATTTTTTTCGCCAAACTGGGACAAGCTTTGGTGTAAGCTCTTGCAAACCGGAGCTTCCCTCAAGAAGGCTCGTGGTTCCGAGAGGAAACATGTCACCTCCGTGTGCGAAAAGACGTACATACACTGCCTTCTCCCGCCTTAATATTTTTACACAGGCAGATTAGACCAAATAGAAGTATCATGCTAAATTTTGGAATTATTCCGGGTTCGTTTGTCCTTTTTTATACATTAATTGAGTTTCTAGGAATTTAAATTCAAATTTGAACTACAAGCACATGTTCCGGTACCCCAAAGTTCGTTGAAAAATCACATGTGTGTCCTTGGGTGAATTTCTAGGTCCCATGCATGAAATGGGAATGAAATTCAAACATCTGGGCGTCGTGCCTCACCCGGAAAGATTGAGAAACTTGGTTTTTTAATTCCTGTAAATCCAAAACACGCCTGAAAATCATGGAACTTGGCATGGTGTCATGACATGGCACCAACATGCTGTGGTAATTTTTTTGTCCGATTTGCGAAGCCGCACACATTAACAATCAGCACAGTCATTTTGGAACAAGTGCTGTCATGTTACAAATCGGAAACACGAGTATCACTGAAACTGTGGGCGTTCTACTTACCAATTACGTGCCGCCGCGCATCCCGTTTTTTATTGGCTAGGAGGTGCTGTGAGGGGTAGCTATTTGAGTACGGGAGGCGTGCGATCAGACCCCTGTGCATGCTCATCGGGAGGAGAGCCTTTTGACCGCTACCCGCTGCGCACATCCCTCCCAACGTCTCCATTAATGGCGCCTGAGCCCCTGTTCTACGGCGTGGCTATATGTCTCACTGGACTGAGGTTTAAGAGAGAAAATGAAAATCTGAAAAGAAAGTTTTGCACGGATCTTGATGTAAGATCCAGCAGACCTATATAGCATCGACTGCGACTTATAGCAAGCATGATGAATATAAGGACGATGAGAGTGGATAATAATTGTCTTACATATTTAGGAACATAATTTAAAAAAGCCACATGCGGCAACGCCCGAAATACACAAGGGCAAAATAAGAAGGAAGACAATGATCTGGCTCGCTGATCTCTACATTCTTGATGCGTTGCTGTAGGCCGCATGAACTATTCTCTGTGGCGAGCGGCGATGAGCTCTTTCTTGTCCTCAAGATGCTGCTTGAGAGCATCCACGAATTCCTCCACCAACCTTCTGCGCTCGATGCACAGCACGGCATTCTGGTCCATAAGTTTCTCGATGATGACGCCGGTCCTCTTCAACAAGGCAGTGGTCTCCTCCTGCTGCTCCGCACTTCTGACGATCTTCACCCTCAGCAGGTCGCGCTCGGCCCGGAGCTTCGCATTGCTCTCATTTAGTTGCTGGATGACGCTGGTAGCCTATTCAAAAGAGGCTTTCTTGTCATCCTGCAACCTCGCCTAGCCGGAGATCTGATCCATCTGGCTATGGACGATCGCATGCATGCACCTGTAAGAGTCCTCGCCTGCCCAGGAGACATTTTCCCAGGCTGCCACGACATGGGAGGACATCTGTGCTGGATTCACGGCGCGGCGGGACATCTCTTCTACTTCCACGGCGCAGCCGGACCAGTCTGCCACATCGACGGCGTGGCGGGACCTGTGTGCTGCTTCGGCGGCGCGGCGGGACCTATGTGCTGCTACGGCCGCATGGTGGGATATGCCGGCTGCGTTCGCGGCGAGGTGGGATGTCACGCCCAATATGCGATACTATCCTAAAGAGACTCGAAGGTCCCACCAAGGATTAGAACCGCATATTGAAACACTTTTGCAAGGTGGATATCATTACATCAACATTACATAATAGATGGGGATACATACATAAGGCATACAATGCCACACGTATACAACATCACAATACATCAAAGCACCATCCGACTACGGATGAAACACAAACAGGAGCTCAAACGACATCCACCCTGCTAGCCCAGGCTGCCGACCTGGAACCTATCCCCTGATCAAAGAAGAAGCAGAGGAAGAACTCCAAAACAAGCAAACATCGCTCTCGCGTCATGATCATCGCATAATCTGTACCTGCAACTGTTGTTGTAGTAATATGTGAGCCACGAGGACTCAGCAATCCCATTACCATGGGTATCAAGACTAGCAAAGCTTAATGGGAAAGGAAGGGGTAAAGTGGTGAGGTTGCAGCAGCGGCTAAGCAAGTATGGTGGCTAACATACGCAAATAAGAGCAAGAAGAGAAGCAAAGGAACGGTCGTCAACTAGTAATGATCAAGAGGTGATCCTGAACTCCTACTTACGTCAAACATAACCCAAAGACCGTGTTCACTTCCCGGACTCCGGCGAGAAGAGACCATCACGGCTACACATGCGGTTGATGCGTTTTAATTCAGATCCGGTGTCAAGTTATCTACAACCGGACATTAACAAATTCCCATCTGCCACATAACCGCGGGCACGGCTTTCGAAAGATAATACCCTGCAGGGGTGTCCCAACTTAGCCCATGATAAGCTCTCGCGATCAACAAAGGATATACCTTCTCCCAGGAAGACCCGATCAGTCTCGGAATCCCAGTTTACAAGACATTTCGACAATGGTAAAACAAGACCAGCAAAACCGCCCGATGCACCGACAATCCCGATAGGAGCTGCACATATCTCGTTCTCAGGGCAACACGGGATGAGACATCCTACGAGTAAAACCAGACCTCGAGTTTCCCCGAGGGGGCCCCGCAGTCTACTCGGTTCGGACCAACACTTAGACAAGCATTGGCCCGAGGGGGGCCTAAAATAAAGACGACCCTCGGGTTAATTACTCCCAAGGGAAATATATGTGGTGGTGAGGCAAATGGTAAAACCAAGGTTGGGTCTTGCTGGAGGAGTTTTATTCAAAGCGAACTGTCAAGGGGGTCCCATAAATCACTCGACCGCGTAAGGAACGCAAAATCCGGGAACATAACACCGGTATGATGGAAACTAGGGCGGCAAGAGTGGAACAAAACACCAGGCATAAGGCCGAGCCTTCCACCCTTTACCAAGTATATAGATGCATTAATTAAATAAGAGATATTGTGATATCCCAACATAACCCTGTCCACCATGGAGCAATCTTCAACTTCACCTGCAACTAGCAACGCTATAAGAGGGGCTGAGCAAAGCGGTAACATAGCCAAACAACAGTTTGCTAGGAAGGGTGCCAAAGGTTAGAGGTTCATGGCATTTTGGGAGGCTTGATAGGACAAGGGATATGTAGTGCAACAAAGTGATAGAACGAAGCAACTAGCATAGCAATGATAGTAGTGAGATCCAGGGTAGTGGTCATCTTGCCTGAAATCCCGCAAGGAAGAAGAACGAGTCCATCAAGAAGATGAAGCCACGAAGACGAACCAAGCGTAGACGAACGAATCCTCACGATCGCAACGAAACGGGAACTATCGAGAAGAAGCACACAACATGGTAAACACACCACACATGAACAAGACATGATGCTCAACCAAGTATGATGCATTACAAAGATACATGGAGCTACTCGTGGCAAAAGATGATGCATACAAGACCAACACATCAAAGCAAGTTTAAATGAGGCCGGAAACAACATATAACAATTCCTGTAAGTCCTCATATGCAGATCTAGAAGTTGGTCCAGAACTGAACGAACATTAAGTTGAAGTTGTTAAACAGCAAGTTAAGATGCACCAAGATGATCTACACGAGATTCTAGTCAAGTTACATATAAAGTTCATTTAATTCGGAGCTACGGCCTAGAAGATATGAGCAAAACAAGTTAAACATGGCATTGATGCAAAATGCATACAAACATCAAGCAAACACGTCAAAACAAGGATGCAACATGATAATATGAAACTACATGCAAAAACAAGCAAGTTTCATATAGAGCACACTCAAAACTGAGCAACGGTTCAACATATACACTATAAGATATGACAACAATCTGTCCAAAACAGCAACTAGGCATATTGCAAGCATCAAAACAACAAGCTACAACACCCCAACATAAGAACAAAAGGCATGGGCATGAAGTACAGGTAAAGCATGACAAAATATGAACACTGAGCTATCTCCGTAAAACACTAGAACATGCTCAAAAGGACATGGCAAGATTGCAAATAATAACAGTTACAGACTTGGCAGAAATAACATCAGGTTGCAATGTTTAGAGCTATCAAAGAACATGTTACAGGAACTTATCATGGCAAACAAAGGCATGACATGAATCTACTAATGGCATATAACGGAAGTCCCTTACTGACCATGAGACAAAAAGGAGCAGAAGATATGATGGCACCCATGTAAACATGGCAAATAATATGACAGATTCATACATGGCAGGAACAACAATAAGTAGGCATGTTGGTGAGCTTGACCCACTCACCACAGAACAATACATGGCATGGCAAGGCAACCAACAGCAAGAATACATGTTTATGAAGCTAAGCATGGCAAGAACAAGTTCATAGCGTACATGGATCACTAGCAAAGCTCATGGCAAAACTGAACTTAATGTTAACAGTCTGACAGCAACATTATTTAGCAAGTTTGGAGCAAGATAACAACAAGTTACAGCAGGCTATAAATGCAACCAGGGGAATGAATGGATATAGGATGACATGTATAACAAATAATCCTTAGTGAACATCTCCAGATTATGCATAGAATGACTTGTAGCAGCAGGTTTACATAGCAACAAAATATAACAGAATCAACCTAGCAAAACAGTAACAGCAAGTACCCTACTTAACAAGCTTGATGCACTCAGCACACAACTCACAAAAATACATGGACATCACCCATGTAAAGATGGCATATCATAGATCAAAACACATGTTGAGCTCATGTTCATAGGATGCACACATCAAATGCAACAAAAATGACAAATCATCAAGTTATAACAATTTCAGCAGATTAACATCATATAGCACTCTTGCAATGATGATTCAGGCGTCAAGATGGAATCAAATGAACATGGTGCAATGGAATGAAATGAAGTACTCGTTGAGGCGAACAATCTGATATGCTACACGCCCAAAATGGAGCAGTATGCAGCAAGTTATGATGCGATGAACATGGCATGATAATGTAAATAATCTTAGGGACTTGGGTAGGAAAACAAAGTCAACCTCGGATCTGGATCGGGCATGGACTTCGAGGCAGCCGGAGAACTCGCCGGAGTTGGAGGAGACGGCGGAGATGGGCGGATCCGGGCCGGATCTCACCGGATCTGGCCGGGTCCCGGCGTGTGGGGGCGCGGGGAGACACGGGGAGGCGGCGGCGCCGAGCAGGCGGCCAGCGGCGGCCGGGGGCACGGGCGGCGGCGCCCTGGGCGGCGCTCGACGCGGGCGTGGCCTCGTGGACGACGACCGGAGCAGGCCGGGCGGAGATGGACGACGGGCCAGCGGCCGA